>NW_004443988.1:988551-1011292 GCF_000243295.1 Trichechus manatus latirostris
GGGGTGGGTGTCTGGGGACCATGCTTTCAAGGGACATCTAAGGTCAATTGGCATAACAAAGTTTATTAAGAAAATGTTCTGCATCTTACTTTGGTGAGTGGTGTCTGGGGTCTTAAAAGCTTGTAAGCGACCATCTAAGATGCATCAATTGGTCCCAACCACCTGGAGTAAAGGAGAATGAAGAACACCAAAGACACAAGTTAAGTATTAGCCCAAGAGACAGAAAGGGCCACATAAACCAGAGACTTCATAAGCCTGAGACCAGAAGAACTAGATGGTGTCTGGCTACCACCAATGACAGCCCTGACAGGGAACACAACAGAGAGTCCCTGATGGAGCAGGAGAAAGGTGGGATGCAGAACTCAAACTGTAGGAAAAAGACCAGACTTAATGGTCTGACTGAGACTGGAGGAACCCCAGAAAGCATGGCCCAGACTTTCTGTCAGACAAAGATTGGACTGGCTGTGGGACATAAAATGATACTCATGAAGAATGTACTGCTTAGCTCAAGTAGATACATGAGACTAAAAGGACAGCTTCTGTCTGGAGGTGAGATGAGAAGACAGAGAGGGTTAGGAGCTGGTTGAATGGACATGGGAAATCAGGGGTGAAAAGGAAGAGTGCACTGTCAAAGTATAGGGAGAGCAATTAGGATCACGTAACAAAGTATGTATAAATCTTTATATAAGAGACTAACTTGAAACGTAAACTTTCACTTAAACTAGAACAATAAACCAAAAAAAAAAAAAAGGAAAAAAAAAGAAATTTGGAAGACTAATTTGTCTAACTGGTCACTGACTGGAAGAAATCCATATTTGTGCACATTCCAAAGAAAGGTGATTCAACAGAATGTGGAGATTATTCAACAATATCATTAATACCACACACAAGTACAATTTTGCTAAAGATAATTCAAAGCAGTTGAAGCAATACATCAAGAGGGAACTGCCAGAAGTTCAAGTCGGAATCAGAAGAGGGCATGGAACAAGAGATACCAAAACTGTTGTCAGATGGATCCTTGTTGAAAGCAGAGAATACCAAAAAGATGTTTGCATGTTTTATTGACTACAAAAAGGCATTCGACTGTGTGGATCGTAACAAATTATGGATAATACTGTGAAGAATGGGAATTACAGAATAGTTAATTGTGCTCATGCAGAACCTCTACACAGACCAAAAGGCAGTTATTGAAACAGAACAAGGGGATACTGCATGGTTTAAAATCAGAAATGGTGTGCATCAGAGTTGTATCATTTCACCATACTCATTCAATCTGTATGCTGAGAAAATAATTTGAGAAGCTGGACTACATGAAGAAGGCAGCATCAGAATTGGAGGAAGACTCATTAACAACCTGCAATATGCATATGATACACCTTGCTTGCTGAAAGTTAAGAGGACTTGAAGCACTTACTGACGAAGATCAAAGACTACAGTCCTCAGTATGAATTACACCTCAACATAAAGAAAACAAAAATCCTCATAACTGGACCAATAAGCAACATCATGATAAACAGACAAAAGATTGAGGTTGTCAAGGATTTCATTTTACTTGGATCCACAATCAATGCATGTGAAAGCAGCAGTCAAGAAATCAAATGATGTATTGCGTTGGGCAAATCTGCTTCAAAAGACCTCTTTGAAGTGTTTAAAAGCAAAGATGTCTCTTTAAGGACCAAGGTGCGCCTGACTTAAGCCATGGTATTTTCAAACGCCTCATATGCATACAAAAGTTATACAATGAATAAGGAAGTATAAAAAAGAATTGATACTTTTTTTCATGGATTGAATTGTGTCCCCCAAAAATGTGTGTCAACTTGGCTGGTCCACAATTCCCAGCATTTTCTGGTTGTCCACCATTTTGTCATCTGATGTGATTTTCCCATGTGTAGTAAATCCTATCTGTATGATGTGGGATTAGCGGCAGTTATGTTAATGATGCAGGATTCAATACACAAGATTAGGTTTTGACTAAAGCTAATCTCTTTCGAGATATAAAAGAGAGAAGCAAGCAGAAAGACGGGGGGACCTCATACCACAAAGAAACAAGAGCCAAGAGAATAGTGTGTCCTTTGGATCCAGAGTAACTGCTCTGAGAAGCGCCTTAACCAGGGAAGATTGATGACAACGACCTTCCTCCAGAGCTGACAGAGAGAGAAAGCATTCCCCCGGAGCTGACACCCTAAATTTGGACTTGTAGCCTACTAGACTATGAGAGAATAAGTTTCTCTTTGTTAAAGCCATTTCCTAGTGGTATTTCTGTTATAGCAGCACTAGATGACTAAGACATCTTTGAATTATGGTGGTGGCAAAGAATGCTGAGTATACCAGCGAGTGCAAGAAGAAAGAACAAATCTGTCTTGGAAGAAGTACAGCCAGAATGCTCCTTAGAAGCGAGGATGGTAAAACTGCATCTCACGTACTTTGAGCATGTTATCAAGAGGAATTAGTTCCTGGAGAAGGACTTCATGCTTGGTAAAAGTAGAGGATCCGCAATAGAGGAAGACATTCAATGAGATGGATTGACTCAGTGGCTGCAACAATGAGCTCAAACATAGTAATGATTGTGAGGATGCCATGGGACCGGGCAGTGCTTTGTTCTGTTGTACACAGGGCCAATCTGAGTCAGAACTGATTAGAAGGCACTGAACAATAAGAACAACATCAACTGCTGTGGAAAAGTTAAAGACTGCATATTTGCAATACAGGCAGTCCCCAGATTAAGTACAACTGTAGTGTAGATAAAAACTAATTTCCATAAATCCTATTATATTAAAAAGTTGAGATACATTTAATGGTTCATTATAACAAATGAGTGCTACTTTGCAATGTGCATCAAAACATTATTATTACTATTACTGTATTATTATGTTAAAGATGTTTTAGTGTATCTGGAAGCGTTTCTTCATTTTTTTTATTCATAGAAAGGTACACTATATACTAAGCGAAATATCTGACTAATGTCAGACATGAACCGTACCTAACTGATGCTACTTACATAAAAATTTGACTTAAAGACAGACTTAGGAAGGGAGCTCATTCGTAATTCCGAGCACTGCCTGTATAAACAAAAGTACCTTTAGGGCAAAAAAGGCATTTATTAAATATATGCTCAGTTCTTTATAAAGTTTCCTACAATTTCTTCCCAAGAAGGAAAAAAAAAAAAATCAGAACCAAATAAACAACCCACATAAAAACATTCTTATCATTCTAGCCAAAAGAAGTACAATTAACATTTTTTTATTTAACAGAAAAAGAAGATTGAACAAATAATGTTTCTTTCATTAATTCCAGAAAAGACTATCATATGCCAAAAAAAAATTGCCATATATCTGTGATACAAATTTTAATAAGACATTTTTCTTAAGTAGCTCCAAATCCAGTGGTGGACTTAAAGAACCAGACTAAACAGTTTAGGTCATGAACTTGAATCGTTCTAGTACAATGAAAGGACTTGGATTTATCTTTCTTAAATACTGTATGTGTGTAATTTGTCCCAACCATAGGCCTTTTACTTGTTTTAAATTAATGCACCTGTTATGAATTGAATTGTGTTCCCCAAAAATGTATATCAACTTGGCTAAGCCGTGATCCCCAGTATTGTGTGATTGTCCACCATTTTGTCATCTGGTGTGATTTTCCTATGTATTGTAAATCCTACCTGTATGATGTTAATGAGGCAGGATTAGAGGCAGTTATGTTAATGAGGCAAGATTCAATCTACAAGATGAGGTTGTGTTTTAAATAAATCTCTTTTGAGATATGAAAAAGAGAAGGGAGCAGAGAGATGGGGGACCTCCTACCATCAAGAAAGCAGAGCCATGAGTGGAGCGTGTCCTTTGGACCAGGGTCCCTGAGCTGAGAAACTCCCTATCCAGCTAAACTGTGAGAGAATAAATTTCTCTTTGTTAAAGCCAACCACTTGTGGTATTTCTGTTATAGCAGCAATAGATAAGACAGCACCATATTGCTAACAATGTACTTCATTTGTTCCTTCATAATGTGCTCCCATAATTCCTACACAGCACTTCTCCAAGTTTATGTTCACTCATACAAATGTGACTGGCATCTGGATTCCTGGCCTGTTCAACAGTTTATTAAGGTGAGAAGCACCGTGATTAATAAAATGCTACTCCAAGTTCGGTGATTCATGGAACATTTTTCACTACTTTCCAACATTTTTTAAATTAGCTTATAACTATACACATTCCAGATTCACTCCAGATGTAGACCCAAAAATAACCTCAAGAGCTCATAAACATTTTAATTTTCTCTTATCAGATCATCATGTTGCATAATTTTGAAGTTCACTTTCTTGTTTGAGGAATTGGAGTAAATTAAAAAGAAGAAGAAGAAACTACACACAAATGCAAAAAACTTAAATAACAGCCAGATATCAGGAAAATTGCAGCCAGATTAGTCAGATTCTGAAATATATTAGTAAAATTTTCCCAGAGAAAATTTAAAGGAACAAAGAAAGCTTAGGAAGAAACAGTTAAATCTCTGCAGCTCCTAGTTAGCCTCTTGACTAGAGAGTACCAATCTGTTACTACTAGCTTGTAATCAGTGTTACCACCTCAATACCAGCTGGTTTCCACAGAACCAAATGAGATTTGACAGAATCATACCACTGTGAAATTATTTTCAATGAAGACTTTTTCTTTATGTATGTACTTCTCCTGTTGATTTACTCCTAGAGCAATGTGATTTTGTTTGCTACTTATATATTTTTGTCAGCATTTTAATTATGCAAGTTAGTTTATCCAAAATTGAACATTATTGGCAAACTAATCCAGCCTCCTGCTGATTAAGGTAGGGCACTTTATAGCATCCCTGCCAGATTATTATCTATTGACAGTTTAAACAGTGCCAGTGAAAAGAGGTCACAGATTTGTGAAGCAATCCAGTCCATTCCAAGGTGTAACTGGTAGCTACCATCGACCAACTCCTTTTTTTTTTGAAGTCACAGTAAATTATTGGCAGCCATTCATTCAACAAATATTTATTGGGTATCTACAATTGCTAGGAAACAAAAAATAAATTGGCAAACATATTAATAATTACAGACTTGTGATAAGTGCTACAATTAGTACGAGATGGTACAGTGATAGAAAAATCACATGTTGAGGTAAATAACTTGAGATAAGGTCACTGTGTTCAGATGAAAGCTGAAGGGTAGGAAAGAGACAGCCATGTAAACATCTGGAGCTTTGAATTGTGGCACCATAACTGAGGCAAAGGGACTGGAAAATGCAAAGCATCTGAAGTAAGAAAGGGCTTGGTTTACTCATGTAACTAACAGAAGGCCAGGAGAGGGAGAAATTGTCTTGAGATGATGCTGGAGAAAGAAATTAGGGCAAGATCATGCAGGTCCAAGTAACAGAATATAAGGTGTTTGTATTTTCTTTCAAGATATTTGGGAGGTCATTGATGGTTTTTAAGCTAGGGAATGACATGATTTTACTCGTGATGGAAAAAATATCAGTTTGGTTGCTATGAAGAAAATAGATCACGGTGAAGAAAATGTGAAAGACCAATTAAAAAGCTATAGGAATTCTCTGGGTAAGATGTGATTGCTACTGAGAATACTATCATGGAAGTAAATATCAAGAGGAATGGGTAGGTTCATGGCATATTTTGTAGGAAGACTAAGAAGTTGTCAATAGATTAGATTTGTGGGTAAAGTGAAAAGAAAAGTTGAGAGTGCATTCAGGTTTCTGATGTGACCAAGTAAATAACAACAGCACAACAATGACAAAAAAAAAAAAAAAAAAAAAAGTAGTTACTGAGGCTGCTTATGTACAATCAGAAATCTAAGTATTTGGTTTCTTTGTTTGGAGGTTTAGGGTCATGGTTTCATGGGACATCCCATTTAATTGGCCTAATAACTTGTTTACTACTTCTGTTCTACCTCCTAGTTCATTGCGTAGTGCCTGAAGTCTTAAAAACTTGCAAGTGGCCAACCAAGGCACACAAATTGATTTCTATTTACCTGGAGCAACAGAGGAAGGAGAGTCAGAAATAGGAAGAGGATATGGAAAATGTGGCTAACTGTCTCCATAAACAACTGCCCCCTTTAAAATGAGACCAGAAGAACTGGATGGTGCCTGGCTACCATTACTGAACATTTTGATCAAAGATTCTTCTATAGAAGGGGGAAAATGCAGATCAGAATTTCAAATTCTCATGGCTTCCAGGCTTTCTGAAACTATTGCCCTGAGATAATCTTTAAAACTTAAATAAAAAATAGCCCTTGAAGCCTTATTAAAACCAAATAATAGTTTAACTAGTAAAAAATGTCTGCCTTGGGAATTATGCCCTTTTGAGAACTATCTGTATGGGATCAAAGTAATAATAACAACTTGAAAGATTAGACAGGAACTTTAGGGTACAGTGAGTTTATGTTAATGAGGGAGGAACAACTCAGAAAAAGAGGGTTAGAATGGTTGCACAACTCAAAGAATCCAAACAATGTCACTAAATTGTACATGTTGTACATGTACAAATGGTTGAATTGAATGTTTTGCTGTGTATATTCTCAAAAACAATGAACTACAATTTTTAAAAAGATGAGGTTAATAAAGGAGGAAGAATTTTCTGGAAAAGTGTCAGGAAAAAAAAAGCTCTGCTTTACTCATGTTACATTTGAAAAATCCAAATGTTGATATAAAAAAGGCAAGCTGAAGTGTATACTTTTAGTATAGTGGGGAAATCTCAGCTGGTGATACAAATTTTACAGTTGTTTGCACACAGATTTTGGTCAAAGCCATGGAGATAAACTGAGCACCTTAGGGGTAAAATTAGAGAGAGGTAAAGGCCCAGTATTGTTCCATAAAGCAGACTGCCCTTCAGGCAAAAAACAGAGGAGGAGAAACAAGTCAAGACGACTAATAAAAATAGTTCATTGAAATCCAGGAGGAAGGTATAGTGTCAAATAATCCAAGAGACAAAAATCATTTATAAATGAGAAGTTGCAGAGATGGGATAAAACAAGGACAGAAAAGTGTCCATTGATCAAGAGTAGCTTCAGTAGAATGCTAAGGATTGAAACTACACTGGAGGCAGGATTGACAGGTTAGGAACTAGAAACATTGCATATATGAAACAGTTTAGAAAAATGTACTTGAAAGAGGAGCAGAGAAATTGGAATGTACCCAGAGGGCCATGAGGAGAAAAAGGATTTTGTTTTGTTTTGGTTTTATTTTTGTTATTGGGAGATCCTAAAGCATGTTGGTTTATGGAAATAAGAAAACAATAAAGCAGAGGAGTGATGGAACAGGAGAAGAGGGATAACTGAAGGATCAAAGTCCTTGAGAAGGTAAGAGGGATTGAGACTCAGAGTCCAAAGGGAGCTACTGGCCCACTAGAGGGTTACTTTAGTAGGCAACGTCTTTTTCATAAGGATTGAAGGCACTCTCTTCTAAATCAGGCCTCAAAAGCTAGTCATCCACCATTTGAAGGTTACTCACTCATCTTGAGGAAAACGTCCTTCAGTGGAAATGTGAAACACATTCACTTTTCCCTCCCAGTACCCCCAAGGGAGAAGTTTGTTCTGGCTCACAAAGATGTACATTCGTAAGTTGATCTCCAAAAGCAAGGAAGAAATATGCTTGAAAAAATAATGAGGAATCCTCAGGGACTGTGCAGAGAAAAATCACCAGGTGTTTGAAATGAGGTAAAAGAAAGTTAGTTGGATTTTTATTTAACAACAATATAGTAATTCCAACTTGGTGATATGTAGTGGTATAGATAAAATCCTAGATAACTCCATAATATCACTGCCCATTACAATAATATAAATCAGAATTAAGGAAAAAACCTAATCTGAAAGGGCTCTAACAATAGATGGAATCTATTTCAATCTGGTTATTCCAGGGACAACGTTTAGGCATGTATTGGCTCAGCATCCAAACAATGTGATCAGAACCTGTTTCTTCTCTCCCTCCATCAGTCTATTTTACCTTCTCTGTGTTACTTCCATTCTCAGACAGGTTCTCTTCTCTTGCAAAAGATTACTGCACAATATTCCTTTCTTATGCTCATCAAAAGCACTATACACCCTCTCCTCACTTATCAATATAGTTAGGTTTCAAAGACCAGGTCATTATGTGAAATCTGCATTATGCAAAAATGGAAGATGACCACATCAGATCACAAAATGGAGGATGATTACATCATTATATAACTGTCAAATTACATCATTACATAACTGCCAAACCAGTAAGAATCATGGCTCAGCCAAGCTGACACATAACCTTAACCATCACAGCCAGCATTACTCTCACCTCACACCTCAGTGTTCGTTACTGCCTGACATGCATTGTTAATGCAAAAATATTTGGATAGTAGATTTTTCACTATTGTCTTCAGTGTAAAATGTTGGATAAAGAGATAGTCGATAAGTGAGGAGAAGGTGTAAAGGGAAAAGACAAGTCACAAACTGGCAGAAGATATTTGAAACATAACAAAGTAATAGTATCTGAAGAGTATTTTTTCAAAACTTTTATAAATCAATAAGAAAAAAATAAACTAATAGAAAAAGATGGCAAAAGGCATGACCAGGCATATGCAGGCTGTGACTAGAAAAAGTAAAGCAAAGTGTTCTAAAATATAGAAGCTAGTCAATATTATTAAAAACAAGGGAATGCAAAATAAAAGAACAATGAACTACCATTCCATAAGTACTGGAGTAACCAAAATCAAAAAGTGTTGAGGATGATGTGCAGCAGTGGAACAATGGAATTTCATACCTACTGGTGAGAGTGTAACTTGCCACAGTTACCTTGGCGAAGAGTTTGGCATTACCTAGTAAAGCTGAAGATGCACATATCTACAGCCAGCCTTTTTCACTCCTACGTATATGTTCTAGAAAAATTTCCCGGAGTTATGTACAAAAATTTGGATAACAATGCAAAAGTTCATCAACAGTAGATAAGATAAATGAATGAATGAATGAATTGTGGTATTCCATTCATTTAATACAGCACTATAAAGCAGTGAAAATAAATTACCTAACACAAACCAATCACAACTTGGATCTCAAGAATAAAATGTTGAGAAAAAATAATGCATGATTCCATTTCTGTAAAGTTCAAAATAGCCAAAATTCCATCAGATACTATTAGGGTTCTATACATGCATATAGAAGTCTATAGAAAGATAAAGAATAACACAACATTTAAGTAAGTAATTACCTCTGTGAAGGAGTGAATGAAGAGGATGAGATAAAATAGGGTTAGAAAAAGGTTTCTGAGGCAGTGGAATACTTTTATTTATTAAGCTGAGTGTTTGGTACATGTGTACTCAATTATTATTATTTTACCCTACTATACGTAATATAAGGAGACTTGGTGGCTCAGTGGTTAAGCACTCACCTGCTGACTGAAGCGTCTGCGGTTGGAACCGATCAGCTGCTCCGTAGGAGAAAGATGTGGCAGTCAGCTTCTGTAATGATTACAGCCTTGGAAACACTATAGGCCAGTTCTGGTCTGTCCTACAGAGTCGCTATGGGTTGGAATCGACTCAATGGCAGTGGATTTGAATTTTGGTTTTTATACATAATATACTTTTTGAGATGTATAATATATGCGACAATAACAGGTCAACCAAATGAAGTTAACCAAATCATTGTACACCTAAATTGTTAATTCTATTGTAATGCTGGAGATGTTCTGGAGAACCTGGTGTGCTATAGATAGCTGCTAGTGTTGTAAATTGGTACATACCCTTTTGCAAAGCTACTTAGCAATCTGTATCCAGAACTATAAAAATGTTCTTTCCATTTGACCCCATAATACTACTTGCATTTGATTATAAAGAAAAAATGCAGGTTAAGTTCTTGCCTTTCTAAGTTCATTTCCCATTCCTCTCACTATAATGCTCTAAACTATCATGATACCAAACAACACGGTCCTTTCAATTTCATCCTTGTGCCTTTCTACAGGCTTTGAATCTCTGCAAAAGTCTTACTTAATTTCTTCAGAATTGGTTTCTTACCTGCTTTGTCTTCCTACTAAACCTTTCTGTATCCTTCAGAACACAATGCAGGTATAATGTTCTCAAGTTCATGTATCATGACCCTGTGTGTTCCCTTCACTAAATTTCCATACTTGTATATTTGTCTATTATGGCATTATTATGTGGTTTCATATAATTTCCAGTGAGACTGTCAGCTCCATGAAGACAGATAGTAGTTTATTTATAGCTGTAACCCTCCCCAGCAGGAAGTACTAAACAAATCACCACTTAATGAATATTTATTAATTTAAAAAGAGAAGAGGCTACACGCTCACAACATATCATAGCAAAACTGACAACAACCCAATGTCCACTGATGGGAAATAATCTGTTAATTAGAGTGCTTTCATTTGATGGGTATTACACATTCATTACAATACTATTTTAAAGTGCAATATATCAAACATTGAAAAATCTGAACAACATAATGGTAACTAATCTAGTTCATTAGGAAGAAGAAGATTCTATTGATTATCTACTTTAGTACTATGCAAACATATACACACATAAACAGGAATGGGAAGGCAAAATAATACAGCCCAAATAACACAAACCAAGAAAACCAAACCCATTGCTACTGAGTCGATTCCAACTCACAGCAACCCTATAGGATACAGTAGAACTGTCCCATAGAGTTTCCAAGGAAAGCCTGGTGGATTCGAACATGCCGACCTTTTGGTTAGCAGCTGTAGCAATTAACCACTGCATCACCAGGGTTTCCCATATAATACAGAGATGTGAAAATGGTTGATTGTAGACTCTTGGTTGAAATTCTTCTCCAGAATAAATCATTTAATTTTTCAGAAGTTGTATTTAAAAATTCAATATGTTTGACTGAGATTCACATAGTGTAACTTAGCCTAATTCAGAGAAATCTCCAGTCTACTTTTTGGTGCCTTGCTGAATATGCACACTGGAAGCTGAGGAAGTAGCCTAAAATGGGCACTAAGAAGCAGTTTCATCACTCCAAAAGTAAGCTTTTTGTAAAATTAAGCTTTCAGTGATTTATTTTCAATTTTCCTAGATCACCAAATAGTGAAAAAGAAGAAAAAGAAAAAAAAAGTCTCTGGAAACGTATAGCCATAAACTGTTTTAAGAAGATCATAAAATTTAAAAATGTTCTATGACTCACCCAGCTTAAGCATCTATGATTGCACTAATTACTGTCCTTCTAACTTCTGCAATCACAGACAGTATATAATATAGGACTACTTCCATGTAGAAGCACAAAATTACAAGATAAGCAGTGTTTATGTACCTTGGCTATGCTACACATCTGAATCGGCTCTGGGACATTAGAAATACAGATTCCTCCATCTCATCTCAAGTAGAGTTTTAAAACTTCTCAGGGAATTTGGACGGAGAGCCCAGGTTGAGAAACACTTGCTTAGAACATGAAAGCCTTATTTTTGGAAGGTTGAAAGTATAAAATAAAGTTTAATGAAATAAGGGACTCATATTAAAAAAAATTAATGTACCAATACATAGAGTATCTTTGGCATAACAACCTAATGATGGGTAGGTAACCAAAGGCTCTAAAAACCAGGACATCTCCTCCATTTAAGTTCTTGGCTGTGGTACTTGAATTCAATATGTCTGACACTAATCACGTTTTCGTCATTCCTCTCAACTACTGAACTAGTGCTTCTTACCATTTTTACTTCTCTTCTGGCATATTTGTAATACTTTTTTGGATTCCCTAACTCCACTCCTCTCAATGGAATCCATCCTGAATACTGTCACCAAATTAATCTACCTTAGGATATGACTCTGTCCATCAATCTTTAGCAGGTCCTCATTGCTCAATGGACAAAGATCCAGCCCCTCAAACCACAACTTTAAGCCTTTGACCATCTGATCCCAGATAATCTCTACCACCTTATTATTGTATTTTCCTGTACTGACTCTACATTTCAGCCAAACTACTTCATACTGTATGTACCTATGTCCCACATCTTCTCCACATTTGTGCCTTCTTTTTTTATTCACCTAGTGCACTTGTATCCAACTTACACATATTCAAATCCCAGCCACCCTCCAATTCCAACACAAATATAATCTCTTTTCCAGGGAAAGCCCCAATACCTCTCCAATTTAAAGTCTGTACCTTATCGATGTAACTAATATAATGATTTGGACTTTTGTACCATGTAACTTTGGATCTTACAGAGTTATTATCACCTTAGTACTTACAGAACATATAAGCTCTTTAAAGACAGGATTCTTTTCTGATTGATTGGTTGTTTTATTTCCTTCAGCATCTTGCACCTATTTATTTCCCAGAAACTTTCATTAAATTACTATATGCATTATAAATACTTTTGACTTTTCCAGGAAACCCAAGTATAAAACCGTAAGAAATTAACTATGCCATTGCCCCCTCTACTAAACAACAAAGAATTCCATCTATACTGTCAAGCCCCATACATCTTTTTTAAGTATGTATTAAGCTTGCATGTATGTATCTCCTGTAATTCTGACCCTCATTAAATAATACCTTTCCAGTGTTTGAGGAATGTTCGAAAGAGGCAACCATAAGTTTTTTTAAGTTCTATGGAATCTAGAAAAATCAAAATGAATAAGACCCCATCTTCTTGAGGTAGGTACAATCTAAATATCAGGGTGAGTGTCTTAGAGGTTAAGATAAACAAATCAAAACATATTTCTCAATATTTATAATTTTCATTATATTTAATATAAGATAGAGTTATGTACAATTTTCCAGATTTCCATAGGAGCACAGAAGGGATGACCGTAATTGAACTGAGATTTCAGTATTACTTAGTTGTATTCTGCTGGATTCTGAATAACTGGTGCTTGGATTTCTTCTCCACAGTCTGTTTAGTCTCCCCTGAGTTGACCTATCCACTCTGGGCTGTCACTTATGCTTCTTCCCAGATTCCAGCCCCACTTCCCACTTTGGTCTCTGCACTCATTTGCCACATATTATCGAGGCTACCAGAGAGTCGATCGAGCTCCACATATGCTGGTCAGTCCATAAATCATTGATTTTGATTCGAGGAGAGAAGTGGGTATACATTTCTCTTTCTGTGTTCTCTCGAAGAGAGAGAACTTTCTATCCTCTATAGTTCTGAGCAGTGAGTGATTTTCTGTCATTAAATGTATCTCCCTAGTGCCTAAGGGTTGCTATGAGTTGAAATCGACTGGACAGCAGCGGGTTTGGTTTTGGTTAGTGCCTGAGGGATGTTCAAAGGAGGAGACCACAACCCATTCTTCTTTTGACATCAAGACTCTTCAAAAGCATCTGTTTCTCTTTCCCATTCTTTTTTACCCCAATCCTCTGAAGGTCTCAAAAAACCTGAAAAGCCCTCCACCAAGTTTTCTCTGCTAGGAAAGGACCAATTTTAAACCACTTAATTACCAAGCAATCTTAAGTAAGTCAAGCAAAAGCAACATCTGACCCAGTTTGTTTAGAAACCCATTCATTCAGCCATGTGGATTCTTTGCCATGCAGGAGACCTGTCAGACTGGAATCAAGACAAAGGCTTATCGAATTTTAATGTTGAACTGATGTTGCTTCTGAGTCGCCTGCATTAGATGGGTGATGGGGAGTCCAGGGAGGAAATGAAAAATGGTCTTTCTCTCTCTCACTTTTTTTTTCTTTTGCAGAGTTCAAACATTCAGTCTGTCCTTTCTATGAACCTACTATTTACAGCAACCTCTTTTAACCTATATATAATGCATGAAGAAATCTAGGCAGAATAATATTGCATGTAGACATTCATATGACTGATTGCATTGAACTCTGAAAGCTTTTAGACGTCAGGCTCAAGATATTGTCAGGTCCCTAGCTAACTCCACCTGCTAAAGCAACTCTTATCAATCTTCAGAAAAATTATGCATAAATTTATAGTTAGAGACATCAAGCGTAGATTCTGTCTCGATCTTGTATATCTTCCTCACTTCTCTGCATCCTTTTTCATAATATAATGCTTTCAATAGGGTTTCATTAATGCTTCCTACCGAGTGACAGAGTCTATAAATTTGTGCAGTGATTTAAAGAGCATCTATGACATCTGAACAGGAGGAAATACCATAAACGAATATTGATGTTCTCTTCTCCTCTCTCACAATTATGAAAATAGCTAGTTCTTTTCCTTTTACCCCATATCTCACACTCTGCTCAGGCCAAAGAAAAGTAAGCTAAGGAGTAAATAAGAACAGTAGATACTACTTCTAAATTAGCAATTGTCCCAGCTCTGCCTCCGTACTCAGGGCAGCTGAACCTTCATTCCTGATGTAAATGACTGAGATCAATGAAAGTGACCCATCACAATCTGTTCAGTTTTGACTATTTGATTTCACTATTGTATTTCCAATGTGTCCCACACTAGATATGGAAGAGCTAAACTTTCATACCCCCGTCTGTCATTTCTAGGAACTCTTGTTTTTTTAAAGGATGATCTATTGCCTATGTTCGGTTTCATCCAAAAGCAGTGCCTGAGACAAGAGCTTGGGTGCAGGTAGTATATTTGAAAGTGGAAGTGGTGGAGCAGGAAGAGCAAGATGAGGAAGAGGAAAAATCCAATAAAGTGCTCAGGTTATAAATGTGGACAACTGGGGCTCAATTCCACAGGATAACCTCTGAATAATCAAGTAGAAAGCATGTGAAAAGTGTCTCTTCAAATGCTGGAAGGCTCATATATACATCCACCAACTCCGTCTCCTATTGGTTAAGGATTGTTCTCCAGGGCCACTGACTTCCTTCCATTTTAGATTGATCAGCAATCTTTGGGTTAACCAAGTTTAAAGCTTTAGAAAATAAATCCCTGAGGCAAGAAAGAAAAATATGCTTTGGAGGCTTAAAATGGGGGTACTGGCATGAATCTAAAACCCGATGTGGGCCAAGGAGATGTGGTAAGGGGCACACAAATTATGTGCCATATCCATGGCCCTACCAGAATTTCTCAATCTCATCGCTATTGACATACTGAACCAGATAAGTCTTCGTTGGGCAGGAGGGAGAGGAGCTGCCCTATGCACTGTAGAATGTTTTCCAGCACCCCAGCACGTACTCACTAGATGCTAGTAGCACTCTCCTGGTTATGATATCCAAAAATGTCTCCAGACATTGGAGACCAAATGCCCCCTGGTGGGTGGGGGAGGCTTGTCCCTGATTGAAAACCACTGATATGAGACAATTTACTAAAAGACATTTGAGATATTCTTCTGATTGTCTAGCATACCAGAGAAAACACAGAGAACTCAGGTTACCGATAATGTTTTAGGTATCTCTCCCCACCACAAATACATATATATATGCATACATACATACATACATATGTATATACACACACATATATATATAGCCCAGAGACCCTGGTGGCATAGTGGTTAAGAGTTTGGCTGCTAACCAAAAGGTCAGCAGTTCGAATACATCAGTGCTCAATGAAAACCCTATAGGGCAGTTCTACTCTGTCCTATAGGGTTGCTATGAGTCGGAATCAACTCAACGGCAATGGGTTTGGTTTGGTTTTTGGTTATATATATAGCCCTGGTGGCACAATGGTTAAGATCTTGGCTGCTAGCTGAAAGGTTAGTGGTTGATGTTTGGAACTCACCAGCAGAAGCTCCACAATCTGCTCCTGTAAAGATTACAGCCTAGAAACCGTTAGGGACAGTTCTAATTTGTCATATAGATAGGGTTGCTGTGAGTCAGAATCAACTCGATGGCACACAATAATGACAACAACAACAAATATATATATATATAATATATATATGCATATATATATATGTAAGATCAACTCATTCATTCATTTAGTCATTATTTCATTCATCTGCTTTACATTTGCTATATTCCAGGCGGAGCCCTGGTGGCAGAGTGATTAAGAGCTATGGCTGCAAACCAAAAGGTCTGCAGTTCGAATTCACCAGCTGCTCCTTGGAAACACTATGGGGGCAGTTCTACTCTGTCCTATAGGGTCACTCTGAGTCGTAATCAACTCCATGGCAACAGGTTTTTTGGGTTTATTCCAGGCACAATAGTTCAAGCCCCTAAGGATTTATGTTTGAATAGAAAGCAGACACTGTCTTGCTTTTAAGTACCCCACCAACCAGTGGGGAGAATGACACAGGAAGGGATAATACAGTGGGTTAAGTGCAATGGCATGATGCCATTTTTTAAAATTAGTTTTAGAAGGGCAAAGTTGAGAGAGATCTCCTGAAGGCGGTGACCCCTCAAGGAATGTGGATATTAATCGACAAAAAAGTCAAGATTCTAGAATTCAGCATAGGCAATCCATTATTAAAATAATATCATTAGGGGAGTATTATTATCCTCATTTTACATGTGAGAAAATTGTGGCAAAGGAGAGTAAGTTGTTCAGGTTCATAGATCTGGTGAATGATATAGCTGGTATTGTAACCCAAATTGTCTAAATTCGAGCGGTTGTCTAAACAACTGTGCTAAATTGTCTAAGGCTACTGCAACCACCCTCCCAATCTCTACTTCTTCTAAAATGTTGTCCTACCATGTCTCTAATCTAGCTAAAATATAGGCATGATATTGTGATTCATACACTCCACTTTATCTAAAGGTCAATCCAATGTTATTTTTTTTTCCAGGATTTTAATCCCAGATGACAGGAATTGTAAAAAGGAATCAAAAAGATACACAGCTTTAATTAAGCAATGATTTCATGTTTCTTCAGCAAGCAGTGAAATGGTCCAAATGTGATCGTATAGTTTATAATTCAAACTGGGGCACTTTTAAAGAGTGAAAGAGGGTATGTTAATGATTATGTTGGGGCAGTGGGTTTAAACATGGTATTGGACATACTGAGCCCTGTGAGTAACCCACCTTAGGCCTAATAGTCTCACAAAAGAATGCTGTGCTGTGTGGAAAGCCCAGGAAACCTTTGGTGTATAGGATAAAATAATTGTGAGATTATTTTCCCTGATTCAGTCCTAAATATTTCTACAGCCTCCTCTATTGCCACTGCTTGCTTCACATCCTCCACTCCAAATCACCAAATCGCTTAATGTTCTTCAGGACTTACCTTCTTGAAATTTTTTGTTCTTTGCTTAGACTGGTCTGTCTTTGGAGTTCTCTTCCCTTTCCTCTTCTGTTGGCTAACTAATCATTGGCCAACTTCCTCCCTTGGCACCTACTGTCTTGGCTAACAACTCACTCCAACTCTTCGTTTAAGAATGAGATCAATTCAGGAAAGCCAATTTGAGTCTCCTCCTTCCATTCCCTTTCCCATCCAGGCTGAGTCTGTTCCTTGGCTTTACTCCCTTCCTCTATTAGGCTGAGCTTCTGAGGGGCCAGGCCCATGTTTTCCAAATCTTGCAGACTCTATCCTTAGTATATAACATGTAACATGGGAAAGTTCAATGATTATTTATTGAATTAATGTTAGACGAATAAATTAAAAAAATATACCCTTGCCATCCTTGCAGTAAGTATATGTCAAGATCTCTGATCTCCAAGATCAGTATAAAATTCTGCAACTCTGTATGCCCATTGTGTAACTCAGCTGCTAACTAAAAGGTCAGCAGTTTGAATCCATCAGCTGCTCCTTGGAAACCCTGTGGGGCAGTTCTATTCTGTCCTACAGGGTTTCTATGAGTCAGAATCAAACTTGACGGCAATGGGTTTGGTTTATTTATTTATTTATTTGTCTTTTCAGTTAATGTGACAAACTAGTCCTCTGGAGCATTTGCCAAAGCAGAAAATTTCCTAACATCCTGGCATGTCCCAAGAAGTGAGCTGTGCTCTAAAAATATTGTCAACTACGGAGTCAGTCCAAGTAGGAATTTCCATGCAACTTCACAAAAGAAAAAATTGGAAAAATTTCTTTGGAGGGTTCTTTCTAGGCTGCATTTTACAATGAATTTTGCACAAAAATAAGTCTTACAAATAAGAAAAAAAAATATATATCTAGGCAATTTTGTACATAATACTCCTTGAAAGGTCAGTCGTAGGACACTAAGCCCCTAGGATTAACTTATTCAGGGCTTTGCTACGTCTGTTGTTTAAACAAAACAAAACCTAAACAACAACAACAAAAACTTATTAAAACTTGTTTAACTAAGAAAAACCTCAAATCTATTTGACACAAAGCCTTTAAATGTACACATAGCTTAAAATTGTGGGCAAACACTTCTTACCATGAAGCTTTCCTATTGGACATTGTTTCTAACTTATAAGAATATTTATCACCCCATATATTTTATCTTACAATTTATTATGAAAAAATAAATAAATAAATCAAAATAAATATTTTGGTTCTGCTTCCAGAAGAAGTAGTAGGCATACTTCCCCTATTCCCACTAAGTACAACTAAAAACCTTGGATATTATATCTAAACAAACATAAAAAGAATCTGGACAGTGTAGAGAAGAAAGCAGGCTGGCTATGGACTTTGCCAGTCAAGGAATGACACAGTAATGAATGCCAAAGAGTGCAAACAAAACAAGCCCTAACAAAAGCCTACTTTTTCTAGCCAGTAGACCAGGAAACAGGCAACTTAACACAACAGAACAATTAGACAATAAGCATTCTACTCTAGCCAAACACTACAGAAAAATATTGTGGCCCCCAACTCTGCCCATGCTAGCAAAGGTTGAATAGGTAATCAAGACTATATGAAAATATATCAACTTTTGTGGGACACAGTTAAAAGAGTGCTGAGAGGAAAAATTAGAGTATAAAAGCATCCATTAGAAAAGAGCAAAAAAAATCTCAAATCAATAATCTAAGCTCTCACATCAGAAACTCGTAAAAAAAAAAAGCAATATGACCTAGAGAAAGAAGAAAGAAAATAATAAAGATAAGAATAGAAATCAAAGAAATTGACATTAGAAGAAAAAATATAGGAATTAATAAAATACTGACCTAGTTCTTTGAAAAGATCAAATAGAATTGACAAATTTCTAGAATATTGACAAATGCAAAAAGAGTTGTTGTTGTTAGGTGCCATCGAGTCCATTCCGACTCTTAGTGATCCTGTCTACCACAGAACAAAACACGGCCCGATCCTGCACCATGCTCACAAAAATCGTTGTTATGCTTGAGCCCGTTGTTGCAGCCATTGTGTCAATCCATCTCCTGGAGGGTCTTCCTCTTTTTGCTGACCCTCTACTTTACCAAGCATGAAGTCTTTCTTCAGGGACTGATCCCTTCTGACAACATGCCCAAAATATGTAAGACGTAGTCTCATGATCCTTGCTTCTAAGGAGCATTCTTGTTGTACTTCTTCCAAGACAGATTTGTTTGTTCTTTTGGCAGTCCATGCTATATTCAATGTTCTTTGCCAACACCACAATTCAAAGGCATCGATGTTTCTTCAGTCTTCTTTATTCATTGTCCAGCTTTTGCATGCATATGATGCAATTGAAAATACCATGGCTTGGGTCAAGTACACCTTAGTCTTCAAGGTGATGTCTTTGCTTTTCAACACTTTAAAGAGGTCTTCTGCAGCAGATTTTCCCAATATGATGCATCTTTTGATTTTTTGACTGCTGCTTCCACAGGTGTTGCTTGTGGATCCAAGTAAAATGAAATCCTTGACAACTTTGATATTTTCTCTGTTTATCATGATGTTGCTTATTGGTCCAGTTGTGAGGATTTTTGTTCTCTTTATGTTGTGGTGCAGTCTATACTGAAGGCTATGGTCTTTGATCTTCATCAATAAGTACTTCAAGTCTGCTTCACTTTCAGGAAGCAAGAATGTGTTATCTGCATAACGCAGGTTGTTAATAAGTCTTCCTCCAATCCTGATGCCCCATGCTTCTTCATATATTCCAGCTTCTCGGATTATTTGCTCAGCATACAGATTGAGTAGGTATGGTAAAAGAATGCAACCCTGACACACACCTTTCCTAACTTTAAACCATGAAGTATCCCTTTGTTCTGTCCAAATAACTGCCTCTTGATCTATGTACAGGTTCCTCATGAACACAATTAAGCGTTCTGGAATTCCCATTCTTCGCAATGTTACCCATAATTTGTTATGATCCACACAGTCGAATGCCTTTGCATAGTCAATAAAACACAGGTAAGCATCTTTCTGGTATTCTCTGCTTTTAGCCAGGATCCGTCTGTCATCAACAATGATATCCCTGCTTCCCTGTCCTCCTCTGAATCCGGCCTGAATTTCTGGCAGTTTCCTGTTGACATACTGCTGCAGCCACTTTTGAATGATCTTCAGCAAAATTTTACTTGCATGTGATATTAATGATATTGTTCTATAATTTCTGCATTCAGTTGGATTGCCTTTCCTGGAAATAGGCATAAATATGGTTCTCTTTCAGTCAGTTGGCCAGGTAGCTGTCTTCCAAATTTCTTGGCATAGACCAGTGAGCACTTCCAGCACTGCATCCATTTGTTGAAACATCTCAGTTGATATTCTGTCAATTCCTGGAGCCTTGTTTTTCACCAATGCTTTTGGCACAGCTTGGACTTCTTCCTTCAGTACGATAGGCTCCTGATCATATGCTACCTCTTGAAATGGATGAACATCTACCAATTCTTTTTGGTATAATGACTCTGTGTATTCCTTCCATCCTCTTTCGATTCTTCCTGTGTCGTTTAATATTTCCCGCATAGAATCCTTCATTATTGCAACTCGAGGCTTAGATTTTTTCTTCAGTTCTTTCAGCTTGAGAAATGCCAAGAGTTTTCTTCCCTTTTGGTTTTCTATCTCCAGCTCTGTGCACCTGTCAGTATGATACTTGACTTTGTCATCTTGAGCTGCCGTTTGAAATCTTCTGTTCATTTCTTTTACTTCATTATTTCTTCCTTTTGCTTGAGCTACTCGACGTTCAAGAGCAAGTTTCAGAGTCTCTTCTGACATTCATTCTGGTCTTTTCTTTCTTTCCCATCTTTTTAACGGCCTCTCGTTTTCGTCCTGTATAATGTCCTTGATGTCATTCCACAACTTGTCTGGTCTTCGGTCATTAGTGTTTAAATCTCTTCTTGAGATGGTCTCTAAATTCAGGTGGGATATACTCAAGGTCATACTTTGGCTTTTGAGGACTTGTTCTAATTTTCCTCAGTTTCAGTTTGAACTTGCATATGAGCAGTTGATGGTCTGTTCTGCAGTCAGCCCCTGGCCTTGTTCTGACTGATGATATTGAGCTTTTCCATTGTCTCTTTCCACAGATGTAGTTGATTTGATTCCTGTGTATTCCATCTGGCGAGGTCCACGTGTATAGTCACCATTTATGTTGGCAAAAAAAGGTATTTGCAATGAAGAAGTCGTTGGTCTTGTAAAATTCTCCAGCATCATTTCTATCACCAAGGCCATATTTTTACAACTACCGATCCTTCTTCTTTGTTTCTAACTTTCACATTCCAATCACCCATAATTATCAATGCATCCTGATTACATGTTCGATCAATTTCAGACTGCAGAAGCTGGTAAAATTCTTCAATTTCTTCATCTTTGGCCTTAGTGGTTGGTGAGTAAATTTGAATAATAGTCATATTAACTGGTCTTCCTTGTAGGCATGTGGATTTTATCCTATCACCAACAGTGTTGTAATTCAGGATAGATCTTGAAATGTTCTTTTTGACGATGATTGCAATGTCATTCCTCTTCAAGTTGTCATTCCCAGCATAGTAGACCAAATGATTGTCCAATTCAAAATCACCAATATCAGTCCATTTCAGCTCACTAATGTCTAGGATATTGATCTTTATGCATTCGATTTCATTTTTGATGACTTCCAATTTTCCTAGATTCATACTTCATACATTCCACATTCCAATTATTAATGGATGTTTGAAGCTGTTTCTTCTTATTTCGAGTCATGCCACATCAGCAAATGAAGGTCCCGAAAGCTTGACTCCATCCACGTTATTAAGGTCAACTTTACTTTGAGGAGGCAGCTTTTCCCCAGTCGTCTTTTGAGAACCTTCCAACCTGGGGGGCTCATCTTCTGGCACTATATCAGACAATGTTCTGCTGCTATTCATAACGTTTTCACTGGCTAATGCTTTTCAGAAGTAGACTGCAGAGTCCTTCTTCCTAGTCTGTCTTAGTCTGGAAGCTCAGCTGAAATCTGTCTGCCATGGGTGACCCTGCTTGTGTCTGAATACCAGTGGCATAGCTTCCAGCATTACAGCAACACGCAAGCCCCACAGTATGACAAACTGACAGACACGTGGACGTACAAAAAGAGAGAAGACATAAATTACCAAAATCAGGAATGAAACAGGAGATATCACTACAGACCTTACAGACATAAAAAGGATATTGTAAGAACAAGCAACTAACAAACAAATTTAACAGCTTAGATTAACTAGATGAATTCCTAAAAAAATGCAAAGTACCACAACTCACCCAATATAAAATAGCTAATTTGAAAAGGAAATTGAGTTTGTAATTTTAAAAAATTCCCCCAAAATAAATCTCCAGGTCCAGGTTTTATGAGAGAATTCTACCCAGTGTTTAAAGAAGAATTAACATTAGTTCCATACAGTCTTTTCCAGAAAATAGAGAGAAACACTTCCCAACTCATATTATGAAGCTAGTATTACCCTGGAACCAAAACCAGACACAGAAGAGAAAAAAAAAGAAAGCTACAGACCAATATTCCTCGTAAATATAGATATAAAAATTATCAACAAGACATTAAGGAGTCCTGGTGGCACAATGGTTAAGCTCTTGGCTGCTAACTGAGAGGCCAGTGGTTCAAACCCAACAGCAGCTCTGTGGGAGAAAAGACCTGGCGATCTGCTCTAGTAAAGACT
>NW_004443988.1:1022818-1051362 GCF_000243295.1 Trichechus manatus latirostris
GAGAAGG
Organism: Trichechus manatus latirostris; assembly: GCF_000243295.1. Lineage (NCBI taxonomy): Eukaryota > Metazoa > Chordata > Mammalia > Sirenia > Trichechidae > Trichechus > Trichechus manatus. The sequence continues at coordinate 1,022,826 of NW_004443988.1, forward strand.
GAGAGGGTTGACATGTTGTGGGGTTGTTAACCAGTGTCATAAAACAATATGTGTACTACTGTTTCATGAGAAACAATTTGTTCTGTAAACCTTCACCTGAAGTATAACTAAAATAAATAAATAATAAGATATAAAACTTTTAGGAAAAAATACGACAGAAATTTTTGGGATTTAGAGGTAGGTAAAGAGTTTTTAGATTTTCACATCAAAAGAATGATTCATAAAAGGAAACGTTGATTAAACGGACTTAATCAATATTAAAAGATTGAGTATTCAAAAGACCCTGTTAAGAGGATGACATGATAAGCCACATACTGGGAGAAAATATTTGGAAAGCATATATTAACTAAAGGACTAGTATTTATAATATACAGAGAATAACAGCTAAAAACAAACAATTCAGTTAAAAAATAGGTAAAAGATGTGAAGAAACATTTAACAGAAGAGGATATACAGATGTCAAATAAGTACATGAAAAGAGTTCAATATCATTGACCATTAATGAAATGTAACTCAAAATCACAATGCGCTATCTCTAAACACCTATAATTTTGCCATCAGGGTAATTATCATTTACATTAAGTTGGTCAAGTATGTAATCAGACCTTAAACACATTAACAACTTTTCTGACCTTAACAAGTTTTCTTACCTTACGATATTTCACATTAAAATTGTTTTAATGTTCAAAGCCTATTTAAATAGATCATATTTCAAAAATCAAATTTTAGGTAACTTGTTCTCTTGCTCAGAAAACTTAAATCCTAAAAGACTTCCCCAAAACTTACCATTGTTATGTATTTACAAACCCTTATGTAAAAAGTATATTAGAAATTGTCAAAGATGTCACCCCAGCTAAGGTACAAAAATACTAAGATACAAGAAGTAGAAATACTTGGCCAATACTAAAGATGATGTAAACATTAATTACCTCCACTTTATCAGCGCTGCTAATCTATTTTTATTTTCAAAATTTATTTTAGCTTCTATTTTTTCTTTAACAGTAACACTTATTATTGTGTATAAATAACTAAATTGAAACAAATCACCCAAATAAGTTTTAAAATATTTCTAAGTAATAAATGCATATGAGCTCAACATCATATAGCACTGATTTGAATTGATACTAGTTTATCACTTCTACCATTTGAAACAGATTTTCAGATAAGGCCTGAGCATCTTCATCCAAATCCTGTGTAAAAAGTAGTATGTTTTGTAGATAAGTAGTAGTTAGACATCTTCCTGAAAATGTTTTCTAGGTTCTTTTTTTATTATTATTATTTTATTAATCATTGAACACGTACAAAATAATTATAAATACGGGTGAAGTATATACAGTAACTAAAAAGAATATCCATGTTGCATCCACTTTTTTAAGACATAGAAGTTACCATTAACTTGGAAGACCCAGGTGTCTCCTTCTCCAGTCTAGTTCCATTCTCTTCTTCCTTATCAGTAAATGTTATCCTCAATTTTGTGTTTATCATTCATTTGCTTCTCTTCAATAATCTCTCCATATCTATCTCTATTATTAAACAAATATTTGGTTAGAGATGTTTTAACTTTTATAAACGTAATTACACTGCGTGTATTCTTCTGCAGCTTCTATATTTTGCTCATTAAGAGCTTGGCTACTAATCAAAAGGCCGAAAATTCGAATCCACCAGCCGCTCCTTGGAAACCCTATGGGGACAGATCTATTCCGTACTATAGGGTTGCTATGGGTTGGAATTGACTCTATGGTAATGGGTTATGTTTCTAAATATTGATTCACTTTGTTTTTTACAGTTGTACGTTATTAGTTTTCACTGGTATAATAACTTTTTTTTTTTTGTGCTGTTTTGTAAGAAACGGATACCCATTGTATGAACATACCATACAATATTTATCCACTCCAAAGCTGATGGACATTCAGTAATTTCCATTTTATTGCTATAGCTATAGTGCTCCTATAAACATTCTTAAGTGTGTCCCCAGGTCCACTGTGCAAGAATCTCTAGGCTCAATTTAGACTCTTTACAAGATTAACCTGTTGAAGTCAAGTTGCTTCTGACTCATAGGGACCCTATAGGACAGAGTAGAACTGCCCCATAGGGTTTCCAAGTAGCGGCTGGTGGATTCAAACTGCTAACCTTTTGGTTAGCAGCTGAGTTCTTAACCACTGTGCCACTAGGGCTCCAAAATTAAGTCAAATTAATTTCCAGTTTTGCTGGATCAACTTAAACTTCTGCAAGCTGTGTTTAAGACCACTCCAACAATTGATATTTTCATATTATTTTTATTTTTCCAGTTTTATGGTTATGACATAATATCTTAAAATAATAGTATGAGACCACTATTATACAAACTCATGAAATGTTTACACACAAAAAGAAACAATCTTTAATATTTACAAGGGAGGGGAAGATTGAGGAAGGAAAAACACTAAATAGACAGTAGATAAGTGGTAACTTTGGTGAAGGGAAAAAGAGTACACACTACTGAGGAAGCCAGCACAACTTGACCAAGGCAAGGTCATGGAAGCTCCATATCCATTAAAAAACTTTGCTGTCGAGTCGATTCTGACTCATAGCAACCCTATAGGACAGAGTAGAACTGCCCTATAGGGTTTCCAAGGAGCACCTGGTAGATTTGAACTACGAACATTTTGGTTAGCAGCCTTAGCTCTTAACCACCACGCCACCAGAGTTTCTGGATGCTCAATAGACACATCCAAACTCCCTTAGGGACCAAATTACTGGGCTGAGGACTGGAGATCATGGTCTTGGGGAACATCTAGCTCAATTGGCATAACATAGTTTATAAAGAAAATGTTCTACATCCTACTTTGATGAGTAGCGTCTGGGGTCTTAAAAGCTTATAAGCTGCCATCTAAGATACTCCACTGGTCTCACCCCGTATGGAGTAAGGGAGAATGAAGAAAACCAAAGACACAAGGGAAAGATTAGTCCAAAGGATTAACCGACCACAAGTATCAAAGCCTCCATCAGACTAAGTCCAGCACAACTAGATGGTGCCTGGCTACCACCACCGACTGCTCCGACAAGGATCACAATAGAGGGTCCTGGATAGAGCTAGAGAAAAATGTAGAACAAAATTCTAACTCACAAAAAAAAAAAAAAAAGAGACCAGACTTACTGGTCAGACAGAGATGGAGAAACTCTGAGACTATGGGCCCCAAACACCTTTTTACTTCAGTACTGAAGTCGCTCCTGAGGTTCACCCTCAGCCAAAGATTAGACAGGCCCAAAAAACAAAATGAGACTAAATGGGCACACCAGCCCAGGGGCAAGGATGAAAAGGCAGGAGTGGACAGGAAAGCTGGTAACGGGGAACCCAAGATCGAGAAGAGGAGAGTGTTGACATGTCATGGGGTTGGCCACCAATGTCACAAAACAATATATGTATTAACTGTTTAATGAGAAATTAATTTGCTCTGCAAACTTTCATCTAAAATAAAATAAAAAAAATTTTTAAATAAATATTAAAAATAAAAAACAAGACAAGTTTTTTTTCAGAAGTCTTCTTCATGGGTATATTAACAGGGTAATAAAGTGTTATTATGGGAAAATAAGCTTAAATATAGCTTATTACATTACTAAAATAAATGAATAAATAATATTTTGCATTTCCTATCACCAGTGAGGTTGAGCACCTTGTTATATGTTTTCTGGCTTTTCATATTTCCTGTGAACTGCTACTGATTTATTCTTCTATTGTTTCTATTTTAATTAAAATGTAGAATTTCTTTACATATTCTAAATATTAATTCCCTGATAATTTTAGGGATACAAATATATGCCACTAGTATATTGTTTTCCTATTGACATTCTTCAGAGTGTCTGTTAATAAAGAAAAAAAAGTCTCAATTTTAAAATAATCAAATTGATCAGTTATTTTCCTTTATAGTTAGTGCTTTTTATTGTTTAAAAAAATCTTTCCTTATCCTGAGGTTAAAAATATATTATCTCATTTTATCTTATGAAATTAACTTTTTTTTTTCCCTTTCACATATAGGAACTTAATCAAATAGTTTTTTTGTTATTTTTGAGTAAACTGTGGAGTAGGAATACAATTTCATTTATTTTTTCTTAAGGATAACTAATTGTTCAACACAAGTTCTTTAAAAGTTCTTTCTTATACTACTCATTTCACCAGCTCTGTCATAAATCAATTTTTATATATGCACTTTTTCTGTTTTATAAATAAATATGTTTATCCCTCCACTGACATAGCACTCTTTTAATTACAATCAGTTGCCACTGAGTCAGTTTTAACTTTTGGGGACCGATTATGTGTCAGAGTAGAACTGTGCTCCACAGGATTTCAATGGCTGATATTTTGGAAGCAGATCAGCAGGACTTTCTTCCAAAGTGTCTCTGGGTAGACTCAAACCTCCAATCTTTGTGTTAGCAGCCAATCCCGTCAAGCATTTGCACCACCCAAAGACTCTAAAGACTAGATGTTGCTGCTCTTTCCTACCTTTGACAAGGGTTTTAGGGAAAGCAGATACCACTCTGATTTTTTTGTTTTATCTGTTATAGAGACTTCCAGGTGGAACCTGGAACCTGGAACCCAGGCAAGAGAATGGAAATCCTGAGTTGAGGAAACAGAGATAAAACTTCAAGGTCAAGTACTTCAGAGCACTGAGGAAAGAAAGACCTACAGAGAGAGCATGCTGTGGAAAACCAGAAAGAGGTCCCTCAAATATTGAGTACAATAGTGATCAGTACATTCCTGTGAGGAAAAACCTGAGGTTTGGGAAAAATAAATAACTAAAAAGATTAGAGGGAACAATTCCCAGAATTCACAGAAGACAAGGAATAGTTTGTCTTCTTACCAAAGAGAGTAGAAAAACTGCATAATTCCCCAGACATCAAGTAGAGGAAATATTACCCAAATAGTGGGCCTGTGTTAGCCCTGTACTAAAGGCTTCTCTGACCATGTCATCATAAAACTTAAGTAAGTCTCAAAAGACTTGATTTATGTTCAAGTAACTCAAATTCATCCTATAGGAAAGCTCAAGACTATTTATATGAATACAAAAATATGCGGCACCAAAAAAAAAAAATGTAAAATTCATAATGTCTGACATCTGATAAAAAACAACAGGAATGCAAAAAAAGCTGGAAAACACAGACAATTAGTAATAATTTAAAAAAAAAAAAACAGACTCAGAAATGACACAGATAGCAGAATTAGTACACAAGAACCTTATAACTTTATAACTGTATATTTATGTTCACAGAGGTAGGGAAATTATTGAACATGTTAGAAAGAGACATGAAAGATATATATATATGACTGAAATCAAACTACTACAGTTGAAAACTATAATGTATAAGGTACACATACACTGAAGGAGACTAAAAACAGATTAGACATTGCAGAAAGACTTCATTAACTTGAAGACATAGCAGTAAGAACTATCCAAAGTGGAACCCCGAGGGGAGAAAAGCTGTGAAAAAAAGAACAGAGAATGAATGATATGTGGGACAATTTCAAGCAACCTTGTTAACAAGGAGGGGGTGAACAGAAAAACATTTGCTTAAAGAAATAATAGCCCCAAAATTTCCAAATTGGATGAAAATTAGAAACTTAAGATCCTAGAAGGCCAACAATCTTCAGGATTGCCCACACTCTGTCTCACAAGGTCTCCCTTTCAGATCCTCTGGTCAGAAAGACAGTGTTTCTTTCAGCATTTCTGCTGCCTGTGTCTGCTCTGCAGTTCTTCTCTGACACCACCTTTGATTTAAAGCCAGGAGATAAAAGAGGAAAAAACAAAACAATAGAAAATTCATTCTTATTATGGGTCCTTCTTCAAGTTTGACTCCTCTCCCAATCTGCCTGCTATTGTTAACTTTTCATAATCCTTTAAAGAGTTGCATTTCATATCTTGTCCAAAGTTTTTCATTGTGATCAGGGGAAGAGATAGGCTGCCGGGGATTTACTCTACCTTGGCAACAATAGGCTTGTATTATCACTGATAGGGCCATAGAACTCAGTCACGGTTTCTTGTTGACAACTATTCTATATTCATTCAGTTGACTAGTTATCAAGATAATCTGCACCATCCCTTGTCACCCATTAAAAGAAGCTACCATTCTATATGATGGTCTTTGCCAATTTCTTTCTACCCTCTTATGTTTTACTCCATGAAAAGAGTAGGTATTTCCTATTCTAGATTTTCTCACCTCCAGTAGGGAAAACATGATTTTTCTTAAAATAAATAAAATCAAGAAAAGTTACCTAACGGTCTACTTTAATTCTATTCCAAAAGAAAATATAGCTAATTTATTTGACATATTAGTCTTTAGTAAAAGTTCCATTAAATGATTCTAATTTATTAATACTGTGAGTTTCAATTTGATGAATCACCTTTCATAGTAAACATTTGGCAATCTGTACTAAGTTGTTTAATCTTGCTATTCAAAGACCATTTCCTTTGTGAGCTAACATGTTTAGTCCTCACTTAAAACAGCCAAGTGGAATTCACTAAAAGGAATTTTTAAAACAGTAATTTCATTAATTTTCCCCCAGGGAATGCTGAACTCTCCTGCAGGCTTCTATGCTCAACAAAGAAATTTTCAATTTCTGGAAGGAGTGTGAGAGCTAATTCCATGCTGCTTTGTTGGCATAAGGAGCTAATCTACCATACCTCCTGTGTTCTGGCTGGATGCACTTTTGGCTTTTGTTGAGCGTTTCACATCCTGAGGACCTATACAACCAAGTTGCCCACGTACGATCCCAGGGCATAATCCAGTTCAGGTTTTATAATCCTTACCTGGATTTTTTGCCACTGTTCTCTTAAATGGTGTTATGGATTGAACTGTGTCCTCCAAAAATATGTGTTGTAAATCTTAACCTTTATGTCGTGATTATAATCCCAATTGGAAATGGGTTGTCTTTGTTATGTTAACGAGACAGGATTAATGTAGTGTATGTTTTGAGTCAATCTCTTTTGAGATATAATAAAAGGGATTAAACAATCATTGGAAAAGAAGAGGTTAGGGAAGAGAAATGCCAAGCCACATGAAGACTGCCCAGGTGCAGAAGCTCAGAAGAGACAATGACCTTCCTCCAGTGCTGACAGAGAGAGAAAGCCTTCTTCTAAAGCCGGTGCCCTGACTTTGTACTTCCTAAACTGTGAGAAAATAAATTTCTGTCTGTTAAAGCCATCCATTTGTGGTCTTTCTGGTATACCAGCACTAGCTAACTAAGACAATTGGACATCCGTCTCTAGGCACTATTCTTGTGAAATCCTTGTCAAAATCGGCAGAAAGTAATGGTATATATGTGATCTATCTGTCTGTCTGTCTATCTTTCTATCTTCTCTTGCTAAAAACATCCATTTTTTTGGTTTCCTCAGGATTAAATCCAGTGTCCTTAGCATGACGTTCCCTGCTTAGTTCTCCAATGTCACCTCTGATGATGTATTCGTGTTCCCCAACACACACGAGAGTGTTCATTAGATGCCTTGGTGCAAAGGTTTCACCTAGAATGCTTTTCAGAAATGCAGGCCTTCTAGTAAGAGGGAACTCAGGACATTTTATTTTTAATAAACTTTCTAGGAATCTCTAATGTAGGTAGCCCAGGGGACTCTACTCCAAGGAACTTACCTAATGTTCTACAATTGTTTCTCAAATATGACTATACATCAGAATTAACTGGAGAACTTTAAAATATTCAATTGCCTGAGTCTAACCTCTATATATTCTGATTGAAGTGATACGGCGGAGGGGCTCAAGAATTAGTTCATTAGACTTTTTTTTGTTTTGTTTTGTTTGTTTTAATAATGTGCAGCCAGGGCTAAGAACCACCAGCTTAGACATAGCTCCCTAAAAGGCCCCTATGCTTTGACTGCTGAAGTTCCTTTTGCTGATTTCCTCATCTTACCACTTTCTCAGACTTACAAAATCTTACCCAAACATTCAGGCCTAGATGAAGGATCACCATGCTTGTCACGCATTTCCAGATCTTCTTATCCAATCTAAAGCAGAATTGATTACTATTCTAGTAATTATTTAGCATAATGCATTAAACATAATGTTTTTACATATCTCTTTCCTGGCAGACTATGAACACCTTGAGGGTAGGCACAATGTTTAAATCACCTGGGCCTCGCTGACGTTCAGAACAGTACAAGGCATTTCCTAGGAGCTCAGTCACAGCTGTGGAACATATAGGTCACCATGTGCCTGCATCCCATCCCTAGTCACCTCACTCAGCCTCTGGGCGCTTAAACACCATCCATGTAGTGACTACTGTCAAATGTCTGGCCCTAGTCCTGATCTCTCTGATGTACTCCACACTCCTTTATCCAACTGTCTACATGATATCTCAGCTTGGATGCCTCAAAGCATCTCACAACTGAAGAGCTAGTTCTCCACTAAGCCTACTGCTCACCCACCCTTAGTCTGCCCCATGTGAGTTTAATGACAACTTTAACTTTCCAGTTGTTCAGGCTACACACATGGCAGTCATCCTTGCCCACTCTTTTGCTTACATTACGTATAAAAAACCAAAACCCATCCCATTGGCATCGAGTTGATTCTGACTTGTAGTGACCCTATAGGACAGAGTAGAATTGCCCCATAGGGTTTCCAAGGAGCTGCTGGTGGATTCAAAGTGCTGACCTTTTGGTTAGCACTCAAGCCCTTAACCACTGTGCCACCAGGGCTCTTCATTGCGTGTACAACCTGTCTATAAATCCTGTTAAATCTGCCTTCAAAATATATCCAGAATCAGACCATGTCCCAACATTTTTTTTCACTCCACCATGACCCAAGCCACATTTAGTTCTCACAGGATTATTGGAACAGTCTGCATAATCACTCTCCCTAATTCCAGTCTTGTCCCTAAATTCTCTTCTCCTTAAAGCAAACACAGTTTTAAAAGAGATCCTTTTAAAACTTAAATGTGATCTTATTACTCTTTGTTTCTCCTATAGCTTCCCGTTTCACTCTGAATAAAAGTCCTTACACTGACTGGGGAGGCGCTGCCACTTTGAACTCACCTTCTACCACTTTAACTCCTGTTCACACTACTAATATCACATGGGCCACCTGTATGTTCCTCAGGACCTTTGCATGTGCTTTCCCACTGACTGAAACCATCTTCCTCCAATGACCTCACTTCCTTCAGGTCTCTGCATAAAGTTCGCTACAAGTGATGCTTTTCCTAACCACTTAATATAAAATAACAGTCCCTAACCCCACCCTGGCACTCTGTATTTTTAAAAAATATTATTATTGTATTTTTGGTGAAAATATACACAGCAAAACATGCTCCCATTCAATAATTTCTACAAATAATGTTCAGTGATGTTGTTCACATTCTTAACACTGTATGAACATTCCTATTATTTCCGTTCTAGGTATTTCACTTCCATTAACTTAGTCACTGCCCCCTAGACTTCTCATCTATGCTTTAGAGTAACTATTGTCCATTTGGTCTCATATAGATAATTTTTTAAAAGAGTGCAGTACTCTAGAATGACATTCTTTACTTTTTTGAGCTTTCCTGTTTTTTAGTTAATACGCAGCTTTAGGGGATAGATTTGCTTCAAGGTTTAAGGAGTATCTTAGGGCAATAGTCCCACCCTGACATTCTTTATCTTTCATATTCTGGCTAATTTCCTTTGCATAAAGCATATTACTATCTGATATACTATCTATAACCAAACCAAATCCGTTGCTGTCAAGTCCGTTCCGACTCATAGCAACCCTATAGCACAGAGTAGAACTGTCCCATAGGGTTTCCAAGGAGCAGCTGGTGGATTTGAACTGCCAACCTTTTGGTTAGCAGCCAAGCCCTTAACTGCTGAGCCACCAGGGTTCCTATCTGTAGTACACTGAATAATGTCCCCCAAAGATATCAGATCATAATCCCTGGAAACCTTAAATGTTTCCTTATTTGCAAAAAAAGGACTTTTGCAGATGTGCTTATGTTAAGGATCTTGAAATGAGAGATTGACCTGGATTATGCAGGTTAACCCATAAATGAAACCACATGCATCGTTATAAGAGGGAGACAGAGGGAGATCAGACACACACACAGAGGAGAAGATAAAAGAGATGGGAGTGATGTGGCCACAAGCCAAGGAATGCCGGCAGTCACCAGAAGTAGGAAGAGGCAGCGAAAAGATTCTCCCCTAGAGCCTCCAGAGGGAGCATGACCCTGCCTACACGTTGATTTTGGCCTAAACTGAAAAACCAAACCCATTGCCTCATAGAGACCTCATATAGGACAGAGCAGAACTGCCCCATAGGGTTTTCAAGGAGTGGCTGGTAGATATGAACTGCCAAATTTTGGTTAGCAGCCATAGCTCTTAACCACGGCACCACCAGGGCCCCTGACAACTGGGAGGCTGAAAGAACAGACACTGATTCTCTCACAATTCTGGAGACCAGAAGTCTGAAATTAGTATCACTGATTTTGGCCCAGATTTGTGAGAGAATCAGTGTCTGTTCTTTCAGCCTCCCAGTTTGTGGCTGTTTTTGTTTTTGTTTTTTTTTAACAGTAGCCACAGGAAACGAATACACTATTTACTCCTTTCATGTTTATTTCTGTCTACTCCAATCTCACGCCCACTAGAATGTATGTTACATGTGTGAGCAGAAGCTTTGTATGTTTTGTTCACTGCTCTGTATTCAGTGCCCTAGATGGTGCCTGACACATAGAAGAAGTCCAATTAATATTTTTGAGAAAAATAAAAAACAAATGAATGAATGTTTGTGTCAAGGAAATTAAGCGCTTAGGGGAAGGAGAAACCAATGGGCTGGAGACTTGAGGGAGAGGTTCATGAAAAAGTGGGTGAAGGAGGTATTGTTGGAAGCATAGATCAACAGACTGAAACGTGTGGGTATGAAAATCACTTCTTTATTCTCCTGGATTATGTTGAGATCTATTTCCAAAAATTGCTTTTATCTCCTAAACAAAGGATGATTATCAATATGAATAATTCTCTATAGATATATCTTGGCTCATAGGCAAGTCATTGGCTACAATTGTGCCTAGAAAAACATACATGGCAAAATGGTACTTGTTCCTGCGCAATCATCCTTTGTTAAAATGATAGTATAAGAGGTGACATAACGTAAAACCTAGCCCTGGGAGAACTGAGTTTAAATCCTGGTTCTGTCACTTCTAATAATAGCAACCATTTATTCAAATATTGTACTTTGTGCTGTATGTGCTAAGTCCTTGCCAATTATGTAAATTATGTAACAAGTTATTTAACCTTTTATCCTCATGACAACTCTGAAAAGTGGTATCTTCATCCCTATAGTACAGATGGAGAAACTGAGGCACAAACAGCCAAAGTAACTTTTTCAAGATTATGTAACTAATAAGTTCTGAAACTAAGACACATTTCAGATCTATCTGACTCTACATTTACTTAACCAATTACCACGGAGTCAATCCCAACTCATGGTGATTCCACATGTGTCATAGTAGAACTGTGCTCCATGGGGCTTTCAATGGCTGATTTTTCAGAAGTAGATCACTAGGCCTCTCTTCCATGGCATCTCTGTGTGGACTCGAATCTCCAACCTTTTGGTTAGCAACCGAGCTCATTAACCATTTGCACCACCCAGGGACTCCCACTCTACTTCCTACTAAAATTCACACCTCTCAGCTAATTTTGAGCCAGTCACTGATCTTTTCTTAGCCTCAGTTTCTTCATCTATAAAATGGAAAGCATTTCATAGAGTTGTTGGGTAAATTAACAAGACACTGGATATGATGTAGAATGACCAACAAAGAAACAGTTATATTTCTTAAATAAAATGTGCATTTGGCCTTGGGCTTTGGTTATGTAGTCAGAAACCTTGGACTTTGGTATCCTTGACTTCATCTTTTCCTAAGGTTTCTGTGTCTGTTCTCCTTTCCCTCCCTCCTCACACAACCTTTCAGTCAGTCTACCTACTTATCTAGAACAATTGGTTGGTATTTCTACTTCAACTTAAATGTTTGTCATCTGGTTTCCCACACTGAGGGCTTTGCTTTTTAAGACCATTTCCCACTTAAAGACAAACTTTCATGAGAGAAGGATACAGAGAAAGTTCTGAGGCATCAGGTAAGTGAACTGATAATTTTGGAAACATCAAAGATTCTGGGGCCTCTAAAAACAGTTTGTCTTGGGCTAAGACTGTCCTGAGTGGGGAAAATTTATGGAGCACAGTTCTACTCCGACACACTTAGGGACGCCATGAGTTGGAGTCGACTCCACAGCAACTGCTTGTTTGCTTTTCTTTGGTTTGTTTGTTTGTTTTGTTTTTCTGTAGGGAAAGCAGCCTCCGAAAATCCTGGCTATGATCTTTCCTCATCTGGAAGCTTTCTTGGGGCTGCAGCCTTGAGATGTACCTCTACATGTATAAGCAGCTTCCCTGGTCAGATGGGAAGCACTTCAGACCAATTGTTTCTCTGGAGATAGGACCAGCCCACACTCTTGCCACTTTGCAAGCTGTGCAAACGTGTGGGCTTGTGGCAGCTCAATTTTGAGACAGCCCTTCGTCTGCTCTCCTCCTGTGTAGACACAAGGCCAAGTTCTGAACTGGAGAATCCATATGACAAGGAAGCCTATCTGGGAGATGTGGTGTTCCCCAAGCTGATCTTCCTGCAGATGTGACCCAGAAACACACCTCTTTCTTTCATTAGTGAGGAGGCACGGTGCCAACTTCTCCAGCAAAACACTCGAGGGTGGAGCCTGCATCACACATCCGTTGCTTTCAGCAGATGTTCCCTGAGAGTGGCTGCCAGGACATTTCTGTAGCAGTGAAGGTGTTAAAGCTTCAAGGCCTTCGGAATATGTCTGTGCTGACAGATTGGGGAAAACCTGCTAAAGCGCTTACGGTGATGAGCATGTAAAAATAGGGCACAGATGTCTAATTTAAAAGACAAGAAAATTTCTTGGCATTTACATCTTATTAGTCATTACTACGTTTTTCTTGTATTTTACTCACACATTTAACTTTGGGTGTTCCTCTGATTTGCTTTGCCAACTGCAAGCTACCATTCCCATTTGAAAAAAAAAAAAATGTTACTAATGCATTCCAAAAGATCATTAAGAGTAATGGAAACTTCCAGTGATCCTTGATGGGAACCTCATACAGGCCACAATGTGGCTGTTTTCAAAATAATGTGTCCACACAATGGGCTATCTGGACCTGACTCTGTGACACAGTTGCTTGGATGCTTGCAAAATGTGGAGAGGGGAAAGAAAAAAACAAAACAGATTTGGAAAATTATCTCCAGAAGGCTTAAGAAATAACCTTTTTTGTTTTAAGTTAGGCTTTATGTTAATATATCTGATGACTTTAATAGTTTTACCTCATATTCCCATCCATGTTGTGTTGAACAAAATCTGAGTGGAATCAGAAGTAAGTAGTATATTCTACAGTTACATAAACACTTGGTATATCCATTAGCTTTTTATACACCGCTCGATTAGAAAATGACGCTGGCTCACAGACTAAATGGAGGGGAAAGATTTTAACTGAATAGACAGGAGGGCTTTGGAATTTTAAAAATTCTAGAGCCGCTGCCTGTGCTCATTTATGAAAAAAGAAAACAAATGCAAAGAGACAAACAGAAATAAGATGAATGGTTTTCCTTTTCAGACACAACTTAGGGCCCATTTCCCTACAGAGAGAAAAGGAGGAATTCTGATCTAGGTTGATAGATGTCTCAGACAAGAGGAGGGGAAAATGTGGCAGGTTATCAGCATCATCAAAGCATGCACTAATTAAATGGATAGCACCGCATGGTACTGGGAGAGGGGCTGCCCCTATCCCCTTGTGCTCATGATGCTAAGGTGTGTGCACACAGGCACACACACAAAGTGGGATTGGGTAATTGAATAGAGTTATGAGGGATCAGTGGAAACATTATACAAAAATTCAAAATTTAAAAATGTTAGCTTAATGGTTAAGAAAACAAATAAATGTCTGTGTCCCTAAATTTCATCAATAAACAACACATCTTAGCTGGGGGCAGTGGTAGATCAGTGGTAGAATTCTCACCTTCCATGTTGGAGACCTGGGTTCAATTCCTAACCAGTGCACAGTATACACAGCCACTACCCATCTGTCAGTGGAGACTTGCGTGTTGCTATGATGCTGAACAAGTTTCAGCAGGCTAAGAAGAAAGGCCTGGTGATCTACTGCTAAAAATCAACCAATAAAAACCCTACGGATCACATGGTCTGATATGAAACTGATAGTGGAGATGGGGTAGGACCAGGAAGGGGCAGTGTTTTGTTCCATTGTGCATGGGTTTGCTGTGAGTTGGGGGCTAGTCAATCGTAGCTAATGGCAACAAAAAATCTCAGCTACATTTGTGTGGACTTTGTAGAAATCAAGAAACCTCTTTTTTTTTTTTTTTATTGTGCTTTAAGTGAAAGTATACACTTCAAGTCAGTTTCTCATACCAAAATTTACACACACATTGCTATGTGACCCTAGTTGCTCTCCCTATGATGTGATAGCACACTCCTCCTTTCCACTCCGGATTTCCTGTGTCCATTCATCCTGCCCCTTTTTGCCTTTTCATCTTGCCTCTGGACAGGAGCTGCCCAGTTTCATGTATCTACTTGAGCTAAGAAGCACACTCTTCATGATATCATTTTATTTCCTATAGTCCAGTCTAATATTTGTCTGAAGAGTTGGCTTCCTGAATGGTTTCAGTTCTGGGCTAACAGAGAGCCTGAGGGTCATGTTTTCCGGGGTCCCTCCAGTCTTAGTCAGACCATTAAGTCTGGTCTTTTTACTAGAATTTGAGTTCTGCACCCCAATTTTCTCCTGCCCCGTCAGGGAATCTCTGTTGTGTTCCCTGTCAGGGAAGTCATTGGTGGTAGCCAGGCACTACCTAGTTCTTCTGGTCTCAGGTTGATGGAGTCTCTGGTTTATGTGGCCCTGTCTGTCTCTTGGGCTAATATTTTCCTTTTGTCTTTGGTGTTCTTCATTCTCCTTTGCTCCTGGTGGATTGGGACCAATTGATGTATTTTAGATGGCCGCTCTCTAGCTTTTAAGACTCTAGACATCACTCACCAAAATGGAATGCAGAACATTTTCTCAATAAACTTTATTATGCCAATTGACCTAGATGTCCTCCGAAACCATGGTCCCCAGACCCCGCTCCTGTTACTCTGTCCCTCGAAGTGTTTGGTTGTCTTCAGGAAACTCCTCAGCTTTTTGTTTAGTCCAGTTGTGCTGACTTCCCCTGTATTGTATGTTGTCCTTCCCTTCACCTAAGATAATTCTTATCTACTATCTAGTTAGTGAAGACCCCTCACCTTTCCTCCCCACCTTTGTAACCATCAAATAACGTTTTCTTCTGTGTTTAAACCATTTCTTGAGTTCTTATAATAGTGGTCTCATACAATATTTGTCTTTTTGCGACTGACTAATTTCATTCATCATAATGCCTTCCAAATTCATCCATGTTATGAGATGTTTCACAGATTGATTGTTGTTCTTTATCATTGCATAGTATTCCATTGTGTGAACATACCATAATTTGTTTATCCATTCGTCCACTGATGAGCACCTAGGTTGTTTTCATCTTTTTGTTATCATGAACACTGCTGTAATGAACATGGGTGTGCATGTATCTGTTCGTGTGATGGCTTCTATTTCTCTAGGATATTTTCTAAGAGTGGGATAGTTGGATCATATGGTACTTCTAATTCTAGGTTTTTAAGGAAGCACCAAATTGATTTCCAAAGTGGTTTTACCATTTTACATTCCCACCAACAGTGTATAAGTGTTCCAGTCTCTCCACAACCTCTCCAACATTTATTATTTGGTGTTTTTTGGATTAACACTAGTCTTGTTGGGGTGAGATGGTATCTCGTTGTAGTTTTGATTTGCATTTCTCTAATGGCTAATGATCATGAGCCTTTCATCATTTATCAGGTACTTGCAAAAAGGTCTTCTTTGGTGAAGTGCTGGTTCATGTCCTTTGCTCCTTTTTTAATTTGGCTATTTGTCTTTTTGTTGTTGAGGTTTTGCAGTATCTTGTAGATTTTAGAGATTAGACCCTGACTCATGGCCGAAATTTATTTCCCAGTCTATAGGTTGTCTTTTTACTCTTTTGGTGAAATCTTTTGATGAGCGTAAGTGTCTGAGGTTTTTAGGAGCTCCCAGTTATCTAGTTTCTCTTCTGGTGTTTGTGTATCATTAACGATGTTTTGTATACTGTTTATGCCTGTATTAAGACTTCTAGTGTTGTCTCTATTTTTTTTCCATGATCTTTATTGTTTTAGATTTTATATTTAGTTCTTTGATCCATTTTGAGTTAGTTTTTGTGCATGGTGTGAGGTATGGGTCATGTTTCATTTTTTTTTGATGGCTATCCAGTTATGTCAGCAATGTTTGTTAAAGAGACTGTCTTTTTCCCAATTAACAGACTTTGGGCCTTTGTCAAATTATCAGCTGCTCAAAAGTGGATGAATTTACCTCTGGATTCTCAATTTTATTCCATTGCTCTATGTATCTGTTGTTGTACCAGTACCAGGCTGTTTTGTGTACCATGGCAGTATAACAGGTTCTAAAATCAGCTAGTATGAGGCCTCCCATTTTGTTCTTCTTCTTCAGTAATGGTTTACTTATCTGGGGCCTCTTCCCTTTCCATATGAAGATGGTGATTTGTTTCTCCATCTCTTTAAAAAATGCCAGTGGAACTTGAATCAGGATTGCATTGTATCTATAGATGGCTTTGGGTAGAAATGACATTTTCACAATGTTGAATTTTCCTATTCATGAGCAAAGTATGTTTTTCCACTTACGTATGTTTCTTTTGGTTTCTTGCAGTAGTGTCTTGTAGTTTGCATTGTATAACTCTTTTATGTCTCTGGGTTAGACTTATTCCTAAGTATTTTCTCTTCTTGGGGGCTATTGTAAATGGTATTGATTTGGTGATTTCCTCTTTGAAGTTCTCTTTGTTGGTGTAGAGGAATCCAACCGGTTTTTGTATGTTTATCTTGTATCCTGATACTTTGCTGAAATCTTCTATTAGTTCCAGTAGTTTTCTTGTTGATTCTTTGGGATTTTCTGTGTATAAGGTCATATCATTTGCAAATAGAGATACTTTTACTCCTTCCTTACCAGTTTGCATACCCTTTATTTATTTTTCTTGTCTTATTGTTCTGGCTAGGACCTCCAGCCCAATGTTGAATAAGAGTGGTGATAAAGGGCATCCTTGTCTTGTTCTCATTCCCAGGGGGAAAGCTTTCAGACTCTCTCCATTTAGGATGATTTTGGCCATTGACTTTGTGTGAATGCCCTTAATTATGTTGAGGAATTTCTCTTCTATTCCTATTTTGTTGAGATTTTTTATCATGAATGGTTGTTGGACTTGGTCAAATTCCTTTGCTGCATCAGTTGATAAGATCAGATGGTTCTTGTCTTTTGCTTTATTTATGTAATGGATTACACTGATTGCATTCCTAATGTTGAACCATCCCTTTGTAATATTTCAGTGCTTTGGATTCTGTTAAAGCTTGCTTTATGGTCTAATATGTGGTCTATTCTGGAGAATGTTCAATGTACTTTGGAAAACAAAGTATACTTGGCTGCCGTTAGGTGGAGTGTTCTGTATATGTCTATGAGATCAAGTTGGTTGATTGTGGCATTTAGATCTTTCGTGTCTTTTTGAGCTTCTTTCTGGATGTTCTGTCCTTCATCAAAAGTGGTGTGTTGAAGTCTCCTACTATTATTCTGGAGCTGTCTATCTCTCTTTTCAATGCCATCAGAGTTTGTTTTATGTATTTTGTAGCCCTGTCATTGGGAGTATAAATATTTTTTATGGTTATGTCCTCCTGGCGTATTGACCCTTTAATCATTATATAGAGTCCTTCCTTATCCTTTGTGTTGGATTTTACTTTAAAGTGTATTTTGTCAGAGATTAATATTGCCACTCCTGCTCTTTTTTGAGTGTTGTTTTCTTGATATATTTTTTTCATCCTTTGAGTTTTAGTTTGTTTGTGTCTTTAAGTCTAAGGTGTGTCTCTTGTAGGCAACATATAAATGCATCATGTTGTTTTATCCATTCTGCCACTGTCTGTCTCTTTATTGGTGCATTTAGTTCATTTACTTTCAGCTTGATTATTGATAGTATGCATTTAGTGCTGTCATTTTGAGGTCTTCTTTTTTGTGTTGTTGACAGTTTCTTTGTTCCACTTATTTTTTTGTGCTAAGTTGTTTTCCTTTATGTATTTTCTTTTCGTCTTTTTCATTGTAGGTGATTTTGTATTTGCTGAGCCTTTATGTTTTTCTTGTTTTTCGTTCTGATGTGTAGCATTGTTATTTTCCTTTGTAGTTACCTTAATATTTACCCCTATTTTTCTAAGTTTATACCAGTCTTTTATTTCTTTATATCGCCTTGACTTCCTCTCCATATGAAAGATCTATGACTATGTTATTTAGTCCCTCTTTTTTGTTTTAATGGTGTCATCTTTTACATATTGATGTCTCTGTTTCCCTTCTTTTGGTGTTTTACTTTTGATTTATTTTTCTGACCTCCCTATCTTGATTTATATCTTATTGCTCTGTCTTGTGTTCTAGTCTGTGTTGTTATCTGATATTACTGATTTTTTAATCAGAGGACTCCTTTTATTATATCTTGTAATTTTGGTCAGTTTTTGCAAATTTTCTGAACTTCTGTTTATCTAGAAATGCTCTAATTTCTCCATCATATTTGAGAGACAGTTTTGCTGGATATATAATTCTTGGCTGGCATTTTTTTTTTTTTCCTTCAAGGCTTTTATATATCATCCCATTGCCTTCTTGCCTGCATGGTTTCTTTCTGCAGAGTAGTCCGAGATTAGTCTTATTGACTCTCCTTTGTGAATGACTTTTCTTTTATCCTTAGCTGCTCTGAAGAGTCTGTTTCTATCTTTGGTTTTGGCAAGTTTGATTATTATAGATCTTGGTGACTTTCTTTTGGGATCTACCTTGTGTGGGGTTCGATGAGCATCTTGGATAGGTATCTTCTCATCTTTCACAATATCAGGGAAGTTCTCTGCCAACAAATCTTCAACAATTCTCTTTATATTTTCTGTTATGCTACCCCCGTTCTGGTACTCCAATCTCTCATAGATTATTCCTTTGGTAGAGTCCAACATAATTCTTAGAGTTTCTTCATTTTTTAAAATTCTTTTATCTGATTTTTCCTCAAATACGTTGGTGTCAAATGCTTTATCTTCAATCTCAATAATTCTGACTTCCATTGCCTAAATTCTGCTCCTATGACTTTCTATTGAGTTGTATTATTCTGAAAATTTATTGTTAATCTTCTGGACTTCTGTTTGCTGTCTCTGTCTAGATTCTTACAGCCTGTTAAATTTGTCATTATACTCTTCTCTAATCTTCTTAAGTTCCTCTGTTGCTTTGTCTGTGTGTTCCTTGGCTTGTTCTGCTTTTTGACTGATCTTCCTGATCTCTTGAAGAATACTGTACATTAATCTTTTGTATTCTACCCCCAGTAATTCCAAGAAGTTCTCTTCTTCAGGAAGATTTCTTAATTCTTTGTTTTGGGAGCTTACTGAAACCATCATGATCTCCCTCTTTATGTGATTTGTTATTGACTGTTGTCTCCAAGCCATCAATAAGTTATTATATTTATTTATTTAATGTTTGCTTACTGTGTCCTAGCTTCTTGTTTTGTTTTGTTTTGATATGCCCAAATAGGCTACTCTTGTGAGTTAGTTTGATTATTGGCACCTTTGAAGCTCTAATGTCCTGTCACCAGGTGGTTAGATCTGTTACTAGCCTGGGAGTCCCTTTACTTTTCTTGTATGAATTCAGCTAAGACATCCAGATAAAATGATTAGCAAGTGTGTGGTGCAAGCTCTCAACTACAGTCCTAGATGGACAGGGGTGATTGGAGTGGGCACAGGTATCTGGCTGCAGTAGGGGGTCACACATTGAGCAAGGCAGGGGGTTAACGGCTGCCCCTGAGTGGGAGGAAAGCACGTCCCTGTTCCCTAGAGTCCATAGGTGGGTGGGTTTTGCAGCAGGACTATAGGCTGCCAATGCTGTTGGCTGTAAGGACTGGGAGGCACCACTTATTCTTGGACCACTGTTGCAGGTGGCTAGGTAACATAGGTGGAAGCAGCAGTCCTCAGGCCCCTGATGTGGGTAGGTGAGGACCCTGTTTAATGGACAGAATGGTGTCTAATGTCACGAACTGACACTCCACCATAGAGGTGATACAGTGAAGTTAGGCTTCAGGTATATACCTTGTTGTACTGTGGTAATGAGGGCCTGTGCTGTTGAAATGGGCCCACACAAGTCTATCCAGGGATGAAAGGCATTCAAAGTCTGTGGACCTCTTATGCCTATGCCTAGGCAAAGGAGCTGTGCCTGCCCTGAGTTTCCAGTTTAGGGGAGTTAGCATATTATTTTTTCCTGTTTGTTAATTTGTTCTCTCTCCAAGGGAAAGAGAATGGCTCAGGGCATGTGATGGGTCCTACTTCTGGCCCAGGGGATGTGGCATTCTCTGAAGGCAGCCCAGGACCCAGTGCAGAGTGAGGAGGGAGCAGGTTAATGGGAGAGAGGTTCTTCCCAAATGGGGTGGTTTTGATCCATGTGGTAGGTTACACACATGTACTAATCTTTTGCTGATTGAGCACTGCTTTTCACTGCCTCTGGAGGCCTGAGCAGACTCTCTGCCTCTCGGTCCCTCCCGACTTGGAAAACACGTCCTGAATGCCACTGCCTTCCTCACAGCACACGCCAGCAAATCCAGCCTGCATAGTGCTGGTTTCCCCTGGGTCAGATCTGGCAACTCCCCACTGCTACTGAACCATCTCTCCCTCCCAATACCACTCAGTCCAGTTCCTCAACTTTGCTTTTGATGTTCAGGGCTCCTAGATTGTCACATATAATCAGTTCACTTCCTTTTTTGGGTTTTTGTTGTAAGAAGGACCACCAGAAGCATCTGACTACTCCACCATCTTGACCCCGCCTCCCAAGAAGACTCTTTAAGCTTCAGTTTCCTCCCAAGTAAAATGAGAATCATATTACCAACTCACTCAAATGATATAGCATACACAAATTTCTTTTCAGATACCTTGCAAATTCTAAACACTCAATAAATCGTGGCTATTACTACACTTTGTTGATTCCTCTTTTTTTTTGATGCAATATCTTTAGTAACAAGCTCAAGGACAATCAACATATAATGTAGTTGCTGGATTTTGACATGTTTACTTATCACAAACTTTCGTATATAATTGTATATTTGCACCTACTGGTGCTTATTTGCACAAAAGCTCAACATTTTCAGAGGCTGGTAATTGATTCAAATATGACAGACTGAGAGCAAAGCAGAATTAACTTTTGTTGTAGTTTTGATGATAATAGTTCTGAACAAAGGCTACTCTGCTCTCATGGTTGCATGTTTTGCACAAAGCTCCTCTTCATGCATGTGGAAACAAACTTCGTGAGCAACAGCCCAAGGAGAGTGTTCACAGTCTGTCATCTCAAACATACTCCTTTTGCTGTTCTGCTGTTCTTAGGAGGACGTGCCTTAGAAATGCTTTCTTTATCATGGAGAGTCCTCATACATGGAATTCTGATAAAATCCATCATCAGGTAATTTTCTCCTCTGATAACTTTCTAGACAAATAATTCCCCCAAACCTAAAAGCATCCCTTTTTTTGTTAATCCACATCATCAAAGCATTTTTAATCAGCTGAGATAATGTATATGAAAAACATACCATAGTTCCTGAAGCATGGTAGACACTCAATAAAAGGTAATTCTTATTATTATTATCATTAGTTCATTTATAGAAAATCAATTTCTAGCACACTTTTGAAGCAATAATTAAGATTAAAATCATTAATGCAATCACTATTTGTAGTACCCAGTTTTATTACAATTATCTTTATCTTAATAATCCATATCCTACTAATAACTCAAAGCTATTTCAATTATCATTAATTAGGTTTAACTTTATAGCAATCTATAATGTTCTGGCAGGGCCAGTCCTCAGCTAAACACTGAAGCACACATATCTGTGTTTGATTTCTTTCCTCTATCCATTTGATACTCTTCTTTCCTTTCTGCTATGAATACCTGTCCCTAGGAAGGATCTGAATAAATTAATTCTGGCAAGGGGAATCAATTGATCAAGACTAGGGTGTGGTCCTCTATCCTCCCTCTTAGTATTTGTCCTGTGACATGCTTTCTCTAATCCTGGCTTTCAGCTGGCAGCTAACTAACCCGTAGTGGGTAACGTGGGAACAGTTTTCAACTGTAGATGTGATCCTTCCCAGAGCCTTTGCTCTTTAATAGAGTCCTGTGAAAGGTCAACACTTTAAACTCAAGGAAGTTGATTTCAAATGGTGGATGCAATGCCAGGAATTATAATTGGGGACATTTAAGAGGTATTTGAAGGTATTTGAAGAGGGAGACCCAATGCCAGAGACCTTTACTTTATCCGGCAACCCTCTAAGAGGCCACAATACGAGTGGTATTCATGCACATAAAAGGGGAAATAATGAATCCCAACTAGCCTTGTGAGAGGCTGCCTGCTTCCTCCACAAGGGTCATCTGTTACCAGGAGTGGCCAGTTGTAGAAGAGCTTCCTCATAGTCATCAACACTTTGAGAAAACCTACTCTGTGAAGTTAAGGAAGTTAGCCTAGGTCTGCTCATTGGATAAATTTTTTTTAATATATATATTTTTATTGTAATTTAGATGAAGGATTACATAACAAATAGTTTCTCATTAAACAGTTAGTACACATATTGTTTTATGACAATGGTTAGCAACCCCACGACATGTCAACACTGTCCCTTCTCAACCTTGGGTTCCCTATCACCAGTTTTCTTGTCCCCTCCTGCTTTCTAGTCCTTGTCCATGGACTGTTATGCCCCTTTAGTCTCGTTTTGTTTTATGGGGCTATCTAATCTTTGGCTAAACGGTGAACCTCAGGAGTGACTTCATTACTGAGCTAAAAGGGTTTCTGGGGGCCATACTCTCATGGTTTCTCCAGTCTCTGTCAGACCAGTAAGTCTGGTCTTTTTTCGTGAGTTAGAATTTTGTTCTACATTTTTCTCCAGCTCTGTCTGGGACCCTCTGTTGTGACTCTGGTCACAGCAGTCAGTGGTCATAGCCGGGCACCGCCTAGCTGCAGTGGACTCAGTCCGTGGGAGGCCCTGGTAGCTGTGGTCCATTAGCCGTTCTGACTAATCCCTTCCCTGTATCCTGCTCTCTTCATTCTCCCCTGCTCCCGAAGGGATGAGACCAGTGAAGTATCCTAGATGGCTGCTCACAGGCTTTTAAGACCCCAGACACTACTCACCAAGGTAGAATGTAGAACATTGTCTCCATAAACTGTGTTATGCCAATTGAGCTAGATGTTCCCCGAGACCATGGTCCCCACAGCCCTCCACCCAGCAATTCAGTCCCTCAGGGAGTTTGGATGTGTCTATGGAGCTTCCATGACCTTTCATTGTACAAGCTGTGCTGGCTTCTCCAGTATTGTGTACTGCCTTACCCTTCACCAAAGTTACCACTTATCTATTGTCTGTTTAGTATTCCCCCATCCCCACCCTTCCCATCCCTCATAACCAACAAAGATGGTTTCTTTTTGTGTGTAAACTTTTTCATGAGTTTTTACAGTACAGGCCTCATACAATATTTGTCCTTTTGTGATTGACTTATTTCACTCAGCATAGTATCCTCCAATTTCATCCATGTTATGAGATGCCCACTGGATAAATTTAAATTACAAAAGCATATGGCAAGTGATAAGTATCCTTCAGGGATCAACAAGGATTTTTGTAAAAGGATCATATACTTTTCTTCTCTTTTCCTTTTTCTCTTTTAAAACCCTTCAAAAGTACGAAACATTTTAATAGCTCAAGGACCTCCTGAAAAGTGACTAGGAGGGTCCTGGGGAGGAAGAATATGGTAGGCTTCTGGGGGGAAGATGACAGAGATGTGGAATTAGCCATCCTCCTCCCCATCTCCAAACCTGATAGAGGCAACAGTTATTCAGTTAGTGGTATTATAGATAACATCAGTGTAAACAAATTCTGAAAGTTAAAAGGAAAAATAATATGAAATTCCAGCTATCCCCAGAGGCCTAACAAAGCTAGCTACTCTGCCCAGGTGGAAAGGGTCAACTTTCTCTCTGATTGAACTCCTTCTTTCTCACCATCCAGAATGAAAGGATTGCATAGGTAAAATGGCCTCTCTATGGTTAGTATACGACAGTTAGCAATCTGGAAACTAACAGAAAGGCAATGTGCCACTGTAGTTATGAACTCATTAATTAAATATCAGTGTATCAAATGGGCTATGAGCTATTAATTCAAAAGCTATTACTGGCTTTGAAGTTGAAATTATAGGCAAAGCAATTAAAAAGTAACTTCTCAATGAGAGTGTCAAGGGAGCGTCATATCTGTTTACATACATCAGCTCTTTAATTTGGGGATTGAATTGCTCCCTTAAAAACAATGATTATATAAATGATCAAACTACCTATTTTATTGCAAAGCCTGGGTGCTATAGTTAGAAGGTAAAATCTGCAATGTTTCTTCTGCCGCAGCAATATCATGCAGTGGCTAATACTCTCTGTTTTCCATGCAAATAAATAGGGATCACTGTGAAAAATACAAATTAGAGGTCGTTGAAGCATTTAGGATCTTAATATTTGCTTTTCCTTATTCCCTTCTCGTTAGTAGGCTTGCAAGTGGGCCAACGGCGACCAGGTGACAGCAGATAACTCTGCAGATCAAATGTGGATCACTGAACCAAAACCAAAAAACCAAACTTGTCGCCCTTGAGTAGATTCTGACTCATGGCAATCCCATGTGTTACAGAGTAAAAGTGTTCCATAGAATTTTCTCAGCTGTAATTTTTACAGAAGCAGATCACCAGGCCTTTCATCTGCAAGGCCTCTGGGCAGGTTCGAACTACCAACCTCTAGGCTGGTTAAAAAAAAAAAAAAATTGCCGCCGAGTTGATTCCGACTCATAGTGGCTCTATAGGACAAAGCAGAACTGCCCCATAGGGTTTCTGAGGAGCACCTGGTGGATTTGAACTGTCAACCTTTTGGTTAGCAGTTGTAGCTCTTGACCACTACGCCACCAAGGTTTCCTTTTAGTCAAGTGCAAATTGTTTGCACCACTCGGGGATCCCTGGATCATTGAAAGGATGGCTTAAATCTTCAGCCTACAACATTGTTTTTCTCAATGCATATAATGTTTTTAATCATATTCCAATAGCCACCTTCCG
Source organism: Trichechus manatus latirostris (assembly GCF_000243295.1). Classification (NCBI taxonomy): domain Eukaryota; kingdom Metazoa; phylum Chordata; class Mammalia; order Sirenia; family Trichechidae; genus Trichechus; species Trichechus manatus. The sequence goes on from NW_004443988.1 coordinate 1,048,083, forward strand.
GCATTCATTTCCTTTGAAGTGTAGTGCAATTCCCTTCCTTGTCGTTCCCATCGTCTGTATTTTGCTCCCTCTGTTTTTCTTGTTTGGTTCACTTTCTTCTCCCCTTATGCTTTCCCCTCTATCATTTTTTATTTGTTCTCCTCTTTGTTGGTTTCAAACATATGTACAAACAATCCAGCTACTGGAATCCTCTCAAAATAAGGTATACCCTCTACATTTTATCCCTGTTATAGAGAAATAGGAGCCCTGGTGGCGCAGTGGTTAAGAGCTAAGGCTGCTAACCAAGAAGCCAGCAGTTTGAATCCACTAGCTGCTCCTTGGAAGCCCTATGGGGCAGTTCTACTGTCCTGTAGGGTCGCTATGAGTCAGAATTGACTAGACAGAAAAGGTTCTTATTTTAATTTTTTTGTATAGAGAAATAAATTAGGAGAAAAAGAACAACCTCTCTGAAACGAAGTTGTTTCTTCTTTGGGCAGAGTTAGTATTCTGGTTGTTTAGACCAAGGCATCCTTTTGCTCCAACCTAGCATGTTCCAACCACTGCTGGTGGGGGTTTTATTAATGGACTAAACCTTATTCTGAAGAAAAAGGAATGCGTTTAGTGGACTGGAAGCAGAAATGCTGTAGTTTATAGCCAATGGTGAACTACTCGAAAAGAGCAGCTGGAGACTTTATATCTATTTAGTTGTGGCTTATAGAAACTGCTTTTTTTTTTTTTTCTCAGTGAATTCTAAAAGGTTCATTTATTCCTCCAAAGTTCAACTTCCCTTTTTTGTAACAAAACAAAAGTAACGGTGATTAGTCCAAATTTGATGTTGGAAGTCAAGCCAACCTGGGAAATCCATTCATTCAATAGCTATTTCTTAAGCATCTCTCTTTGTCAGGCACTCTTCTAGAAACTTGAGATACAACATTCAACTAAACAGACAAATACCTTCATGGAGCTTACACTCCAACATTAATAATATTCTAATTAGAGACCAATATTATCATATAAACAACGGCATTCTTAGCACACAGCGGTCTATAAAGACTTTCTTTCCATCATTTAAACCCACTGCCATCGAGTTGATTCCAACTCTTAGCGACTGTACAGGACAGAGTAGAACTGCCCTATAGGGTTTCCAAGGAGTGCCTGAGGGATTCGAACTGTTGATCTTTTAGTTAGCAGCCGTAGCTCCTAACCACTACGCCACCAGGGTTTCCTTCTATTATTTAGAATACCTTAAATCTTTCACCAGTTATTGTCAGGCACCCGAGAAATGGTATGGAGTAAGGAAGTTTACAGGGCTAATGTATTCAAGAGAGCTTGTTGTTGTCAGCTGCCTTTGAGTCTGCCCCAACTCATAGTGACCCGAGCACAATGAAACAAGAGACTACATCAGCTGTGGATAGCACCATTGTGATTCATAAGATATTCATTAGCTGATGTTTGGAAGTATATCACCAGTCCCTTCTTCTTAGTCTGTCTTAGTCTGGGAACTCTGCTAAAATATATTTAGCATCATAGCAACACACAAGCCTCCAGTGACAGACAGGTGGTAGCTGTGCATGAGGTGTACAAACCTAGGTCTCCAGATGGAAGGCAAATTCTACCACTGAACCACCAGAGCAGCCTGGAATATTTTACTTATGTGCTCAGCAGAGCCCTGGTGGCACAGACTTTTTGTAGGGGAAGAAGTGCTTGTGTTGGTACCCAGCAACAGGGGTTCCAATTCTAGTCCTTCCTCTTAAAAGATATATGTTATTAAAAATCTAACCCTGTCTGAGATTCAGGTTCATCATTTGTGTAATGGGGACCCTACTCCAAAGACTTTGTAAAGATATAATAGGATAATGTATGTAAAACACTTAACACAATGTTTTCTCCTCAGCAGGCAAGTGCGAGCATCCCCAGGAGGCTTTAGTTTGTTTGACAGCCTGAAGCCTGCTAAAGAAATGCTGGCAGACTCCCTTTCTTCCAGTCCTGACTGACTTGGGGATGGGGATATTGCGTGAAAGAACCTGTCTGATGTCTTCCCAGGGTTGGTGAGGACACGTGGGTATTGAGTGTCTCCTGGGCCAGTCAGAGAAATTTTGAAAGTTTTATGAGAGCATTGAATTCTACAATAATATCTCACATTTTTCTCCACAGTTCTTCTGGAAATAATTCATAGTATTTACCAAAAACAGAGCCAAGACCATCAGATGAACAAAATCCAGGATTCATATTTTTCCTGTTGTTAATGAATGATGGAACCAAAGATACAGCAACAATTATCCCATCCTAACAGATTTGCCTCTTCTATGCCGTGTGCTAGATTTTTGATCTGAGAAACAAAAGCAAACAATAAGTAGCTGTATTCTTCATAAGTTCTCCTTGTGCATCAATATTCTGTCCCAATGACACTCCTGATGCTTTTAATTAGGGGCAAACAAATCACAATCACAAAGGTATTAATGTTCATAAAGCTTAAAATCTCTTAAATCTCAAAAGAAATGCTTGGTGTAATTAAAAAATGAAAATCTATCATTTAAAAACAGTTTGACACAGCATATTTGTATTTTGCATTATAATAGTTATGACTCTGATATTTATTTGAGGTTTACCAGCTGAAAAGACAAAAGGGAAGACATATCTCCATTCTCACTCCAAACCCGTTATTTCACAGCTAGAAACAATTATAAGAGAAAGTGTATTAGGTGGGCAAGAGTGCATATATGTACTTGTGAAAGACAAGAATGCTTATAGCCTCATCGATAAAATGAACATGTTCTAACTCTACCAGTTTATCTGTTCACCTCAAAAATCTTATTGTTCAAAGAATCTACAAGTCTAACGTGTAATTCAATCATGACAGCAGGTAGAGGTCATCTCCTCTAGGTCTCACATAATTAACAAAGGCAAATGGGCAGCCCAGAAGGGATTTAAGAAAATGAATTTAATAAGTCTTTGTAAGGATATCTCACATGGCTGGCTCTGTGTTAAGTGCTATGGGAAATGTACAAGCTCTAAAATACAAGGTCACTTGCTCAAGTAAGAAGCATATCCAGGGCAAATACAAAGAAAGATGACAGGTCCATTAGAATACTAACAAACTTGAAAAGTCTTTACTCAAACTTTCAGCAACTGAGCCAAGACAGAATACTTAATATCTGTGGATTCCATCACCTTCCCCTTTTTTGGACCCAAGTCCTGTGTCACAAATACACTTCCAAAAAACTTCAAGTTTTCATTTGATGTGTCTCATCGCCTTAGCATATCATGATAATTTTAGAATTTGCGTCTTATATACAACTTT
>NW_004443988.1:1052590-1054319 GCF_000243295.1 Trichechus manatus latirostris
TTAAACTCATTTGCATAGATGAGGAAACTGATGCATAAAAGGTTAAGTAGCTTGTCCAAGGTCACACAACAAGCCAAGGCATGATTTAATGTCAACCATACGTGATTCCGATTCATACACTCATACATTATGCACCGGAATCAACTCAATGGCAGTGGGTTTGGCTTTTTTTGGTTATGCATGATTCCAAAGTCTTTGGTCCTATGTACTACCCATACTATTTCCTAACATTTAGTCAACAAGTATATCTTTAAATATCTATTCAAATGTATTTTTAAAAGCTATATTACTCTACCTAATGCATTTCACTGATCTTCCAAGTTAGTTAACTTATTAAAATAAGAAATTAGGATAGATCAACACAATTTCTTCTTAACAAAACCATGTTTCCTGTCCATTTCTAATCACTTGTACATTTTCTTTTATGATATTCCATTCTATATCATGCCATGGTCATCTCGATTTTCAGAATCTAATTTCTTCTTCTTTTCAGAAAGTAAAGTGAGACATTCTGTTAAATATGGAGGCTTGAATTCTCTTGATTACCTTTGGTGAACTACAAACTGTCAATGACAAAGAGAAAGGATAATTAGAGAATAACAAAAAATTTATAAGGTAAAGAACAGATGATCAAGTGGCAACTCACTTAACAGACTGAGAGAGTGAATACTTAAGCTATCAATGAGAATAGACAAAGATTAAGTGACTATATGTCAGAGAATCCCAGAAAGAACAACAAATTAGATATACCACTAATTTCCAAAATGAGGGTCCAGGTGAATATCAGTAAGATTGGCTGAAAGTGTCTATGAGAAATTAGACTCTAAGTAACTGTCCCACTTCACTGAAAGAGTACAACTGGGCAACTGCCCCTACCCTTTTCTGGCCTGCAATTCTGGATTTGGAACATTGGGCACAGCTCAAGGAAGCAGTGGTATATTGAAAAGAGAGAATAAATAAAGGTGTGCATACTGATTTTGAAGCCTCAAGCTTCCTTACCTGACTCTCTTCTCCTTAGTTCCTGGAAACCTGATTTATACCTGCAAGGCAGAATTGAAGCCTCAATTCTGGCAAAATTAAATGAATAAAATGAATAAATAGAGTTATAGGTAGCATCATTTGTGGGTCCTCCAAAGGGCAGCACAATCACCTTTCAATACTAATATGCAGGGGTGGGGGCACTCATGCACATAGTCCTTATTTTTTGTTCCACTGTTAAATATAAAAGGAGAGACAAAAATCATCAAAAGAGGAATAAAAAAAACTAAGAAAACGATGTAAGAGGAAAGAGAAACAATGCAGGGAGATAAATGCATAAAAAAACAAACATAGAAACAAACAAATAAAAATAAAACAAAGTCACAACCATCTTTTACATTCTCCTATCCTCAAAGAGGAAACCCTGGTGGTATAGAGGTTAAATGCTATGGCTGATAACCTAAAGGTTGGCAGTTCAAATCCACTAGGTGCTCCTTGGAAACTCTATGAGGCAGTTCTACTCTGTCCTATAGGGTCACTATGAGATGGAATCAACTCAATGGCAATGGGTTTGGTTTTGGTTTTTGTTCTCTTCACAGAATTAAAATAAGGTATCCTATCTGTGAACAAAACAGAATGTCATGAAGAGAAACGTCTGCAACCACAAAGGGCCCTTGAAGATTAAATTCACTGGAAAAGATGCAAGTTAAATTTAGGAAATTTCCCAGAAAGAAAACATAAAAAAAAAAAA
>NW_004443988.1:1055379-1057063 GCF_000243295.1 Trichechus manatus latirostris
TAAGGAAGAGAAGATCTTCGAAACTTCTAGAGAGGAAAAGTAATAGATTGCATAAAAAGAAGCAGGAAACAGAATGGCATGAGATGATTAGTGGCAACACTGGAAGCAAATCCTCCAAGTTTTGTGAAAATTATTTTTATTTGAGTATTTCTAGCCAAATTAACATTCAGTATAAAAACAGAATAGAGATTCTCTTAAAATATGAATGGTTTAAAAGATTTACTTTATGATTTTCTCAGGAAGATACTAGAATATGTTTATTTCCAAAACAAAACAAAAGACAAAGAAGCAAACAAATCTGAGTAAATCAAGACACATGGATTTGGACATGGGTAAAAATTCAACCCAAAAGAGAAGCTCCAGGAATCCCAGAATGATGATTAAAAAGAAACCTCAGGACAAGGGTTGGGCAGCAGACCTAGCAGTCAGATTAAAGTAGAAAGATGGAAGATTTCTCCAAAAAATTAAAAACAGCATGTATTTAATATAAGAAATATAAATTAAGAATTTCCTGATGTGTTTAAATATGTTGAGAGGAAATATAGATTGTTTTCTGAAACCTTGGGGATGAATTAATGATAAAGTACACTGAAAAAACAGCAAAGATGAAAATTATTAACTCTAGGAAAATTAAAATACATATATATTATTTATATATATATAAAAACATAATCACACTACACTATTTGACTCAGAAATGAATAATATTTCATAAGTAAATAAGAAAAAAATACTGAAATTAATTAAACCTCAACCTATGAAATAATTATATTTAGGGATGGGAAGATTGGAAGCATATGAGTAAAGTGATATAAGAGAGAGAAATATTTATTTCCCATAGTTCAAACTGAATGAACAAATATTTTAAAAATAAAAAATGAACAATATAAACATGCTATTTAAAATCATAAAACTGATTCCTAGGAAAATAGCTTTAGAAAATCATATATGTGAATAACTTTATAAAAATAAAAATTAAACTAAAAAAAGGAAACAAAAAACGAACTGACTGAGCATTAGTGCTCAAAGGGGAGCTCGACAGGGAGCAAAGCAGAGAATGGTGGAAAGCAAGGCAAGAAAGATAGTCAGGGGCTGGACTCTGCAAGGCCTTGCAGTTTCTGTTCAGGAGTTTGGAAGCCATGCTAATTACAATGGGAAGACATTACAGATTATATGCTGAGAAGGAATATTTTCTGAATTCTACTCAAAGTAGAATCTCTGTCTACAGTAGGAAGATCATTTTGGAGAGGGCTAAGATGATGAAGAAATAGTTAGGAGGCACTTGCCCTAGTCTAGGTGATAGACAATGGTTTGGAATAGGGTGATGGGTGAATTGGGGAGACTTGCCTGCATTTAAGACATATTCAGAAGAGGGCCTAGGATAGCACACAGAAAAGCAGACATTTCGACGCTTGTTAGAAAAGGAAGAGTTGGCGTGAAAGACTGAGGAGAAACCAGAAGGCAAATAAGGTTGCTGTGAAATAAGATGAGAACTGGAAAATATCCTTTGGTTATTCTTTGTAAAAGAGAATTGCTAGGAGTTCTGGCAAAATGGCACTCTAGGCAGAAGCACCACGCCGTCCCTCCACAGCAAAGATCGGAAAAACTAAGCCAAACACAGAATACAACAATTCTGAAACCCTAAAACATCAAATGAAGAGACCAAGAACTCAGCCAAGCACCA
>NW_004443988.1:1058505-1073324 GCF_000243295.1 Trichechus manatus latirostris
GGCTATATGTATTTTCACCAAAAAGAGGTTGAGAAGTTAGAGGGTTGACATGTTGTGGGGTTGTTAACGAATGCCATAAAACAATATGTGTACTACTGTTTCATGAGAAACTATTTGTTCTGTAAGCCTTCACCTGAAGTATAATAAAAAAAAAAACGAGACATTGCTAATGAAGTGGTAGGAGTGGAAGCCAAGGCAGAGAGGATTAAGAAGGAATATCAGGAACCACAGACAAGTCTTACAAATTAGGTTATTAAGGAGAGAAAAGAGAATTCACACACAATTTCCAAGCATCGAGGCTCTTTCTTTCTAGGTCATCTTCCTTTCCTTAACATAACATAAGTAACCAGATATTTTGTTTATGATGGGTGACTTAACATTGCTCACAACTCTTAGTTCCTTGGGGGATTTAGTGCCTCTGTCATTTCTTCTCACAAGTCCCCATCATCATATCCTGTTTATCTTTGTGATGTTATTTTCACTTCCTTTCTTGTGTCCCTTTCAAATCTGACTTAGTCGGGGAGCCCCTTGGCATCTTCACAGGGACCCTGGGGAATCACCATCAGTATTCCTAACTAGAATAATCTACCACTGCAAACTCAAATTATATGTTTGAAATATTCCCTTCAAGATTGAGTCACCTCTCATTTTAAAAATTCTTTTTATGAAATCCTGTACATCTTTTCTCTGGGTTGTCAATATCTAGATTCCTGAAGTCCAGTTCCTTTTTCCCCAGCTATCATAAATTTTGAACGCCGAGGTCTCTTTCTCCCAAGGTACTCTGACTTCTGTTACGTAAACCATTTCTTTCTTAGGACTTTGTAAGGTTCCCCTTTTGGGAAATTAATTTTTCAGTAAATCAAATTGAGACCGTTTCAGATGCTGTGCATTTAGCTGAATAAAACTTCTAGCACATATCTGATAACTTGAAACCCCTATCATTACATTCTGCCTCTGTACCATGCTTGAGATCCAAGACTGAAACACATAATTTCCTCCACTGAGCTTAGTGGCTTGGAGTATACACATTTATCCATTCACTCAGCAAGTATTCATTTAGTGCCTACTGTGTGCCAAACATTGTATTTTCAAAATGATATGACTTGTTTTCCTCCCTCCTATCATGTCTCTTTTGATGATGTGTTTCAAACAAATCTTCCAAATATAAAGGCATGATTATTTGAAAGGGTAAAGAAGTCAATAAGATATATAAAAATACTCTGACCCAACTTAATTCAAAATCAAAAACCATTTTAAAGGGTTGATCCAGTGGCCTGCCTAATTTTTGATCTGTGGAGGTTCAAAAGGTTTGTTTTAAAGAAGTTGCCATATATTGGTGCCTACTATGTTCTGGGAGCAGTGATGGTTCAGTGATAGAATTCTTGTCTTAAATGTGGGAGACCTGAGTTTGATTCCCTGCCAGTGAAAACCCTATGGACCATACTGCACTGCTGTGTATGGGGGCGTCATTGGTTGGGGCCAACTTGACGACAGCTAACAACAACAACATGTATCAAGTAGTATGGTAGACATTTGTACGTACATGATTTTATCTAATACCCGCAACAACTGCGTGAAAAAGTCCTATCTTTGTTCTTTTTCAACCCATGGGGAAACAGATGTAAAATGTGAAAATGTTCAATGTCAGAGTCTATATTGTCCTTGAAGAATTTATATTGTAATTTTGGACAACAGAGTCATTTACAGAGAAGTCAATGATAAATCACAAAAACATAAATAAATTTAAAAAAAAGAACAGCAGCAGCAGCAGCAACAACAACAAACAAAAACACTTCCTTTACAAATGGCAGCCACGCCTCTATAATTCCCCTTTCCTCTGAGCCTCATCGTTTTACATTTTTGAGTTCACTTTCTGCTCCTGAACCTCCACTGATAGCCAGTATCGTTCACTGACTTGTAGCACTCAGAATATGTGATCATATTTAAGATCACTTAGTACTCATAAGGAGTCTCTGTTTGGCACAAATAAGCACTCAACTACTAGCTGAAAAGTTTGCAGTTCAAACCCACACAGAGGTGCCTCAAAAGACAGGCCTGGCCATCTGCTTTGAAAACCCCATGGAGTTCTACTCTGCACGTATGAGGTCGCCATGACTTGGAATCTCCTCAATGGCAAAACAGTACTCATAAATTTCATAAATGTCCCTTGACTGGGAGGCAACTCTAATTAACGTTTAGAAGTTGAATAATGTCTTCCACTGTCCTCTTGAATCCAAACTTTAAAGCTATCAGTTGGATTTTATTACACTTCTAGATGATTGTTTTTTGTAGGAATTACCTAACATAGAAAATAGATACTTGGTAGTTAGTACATAGCTATCTGGTGAAAATGGGAATTTTTGTAAGAACAAATTAAACCAGGAGTTGACTGCAGTCGCTGAGTTCTTTGGCCTTCCTTTGTCAGAAGTTTGAAGCACTTGAGTTAAATGACTAAGAGACTGACATTCTGTCAAATAAACAAAACAGAGGGTGTTCTGAAAAACACTATATTTGGGTGAAATCCTGATGGAAAAAAGTAGAAAATCTGCTGTTATGGAAGAACAGAGTCAGACCACTGAAACCCCTAACTCCCATGAATTAGTGGTTATTACATGTGGAGGGAAACACAAACTTTGTTAATACTTTTCCCATCCACTGTGAAATATTGAAGCTCAGCTGTGATGTAGCATTTAACTGCACATCGAATCAAGAGTCCAGTAATAGAAATTGCCTTTTTGCAGTAGAAAACAGGATTAGAAGCAAACCAAAATAACACATAAAACAGATCTCCATGGAGAAAATTGAAGACTGTTTCTAGCATGTAAAGATTGAGGATGCAATTCCTGTTCTGTGAAAAGCTTTTTTCCTGGGGTTTTAAATTTTCCTCTTGATTATGTGTGGAATCAAGGGGTGTCTGTGTGATTGCGCCCATGCATGACTCCAAGAAACAGAAATGGGGCACACACAGACAGATGGTGACAGGCTCATTTTTAAGACCAACCAGCAGGGATAGAAGTCAAGAATGAAAGGCAGATTGTAAAAGTTAGCACCATATTTTCATTTCCAACTTCAGTTGGTTAAAACTAAGTTTACTTCACTATTAAACAATATATTCAGATTAAAATAGTGGTGAGGAATTCTTTTTTTATTTAACAAGTTGATTTGCAAATTTAAAAAAATCATTCGTACTTCATACTCTGTATTAGCAAGGGTGCAGAAAAACGGATGTTCTCTTATACTACTTCTTGACATACAGTTGAAGCAATTTTTCTAGAAAATGATTTAGTTCACAAGTAATAATTTATAATGGAGAACAATGAGAAACAATCTGCTTTCCCCCCAAACAGAAGACTTGCATGCCCATTAAAGCACATCAATAAAAAACTAATTTTAAAGACAAAGAACCTAGTCATAATACCATGTTTCATGAATAAAATAAAATAAAAATTAAATAGCCAGTATGATTCTCATAGATGGCTATTTAGTGAGTTCCTCAAAACACTGGACATATGCCAAAATGCTACTAATTGCAATCTCTCAGTATTGGACAATGGGTGATTTTATTTCTTCTACCGTAGCATATTTTCCAAACTTTGTTTTATAGCATGTATTGTTTCATTGAAAGAAAAAATGTTTAGAAAACAATATACTCTTTCTTTTTAAGTGCAAATCCTTTTGTATCTGACAGTAAATTTTTCAAAGTATATCCTTACATAATCTTAGAGAAAGAATCCTCAGCTAGGAGAAACACATCTATATTGCTTTTGTTGAGTCTAAGCTCATAATCCCTTTCTTCTACTGTGTGATATAACTAGAGTTAGATTTCAGACTCAGGATCACAGCACATAGAAACATACAAAAACTATACCTCCATCTCTCAGTTATTTCAACTCTCTACAAGAACACGTTCATTGAAAATAATTGTCAGACATTCAAGGGGCAGACTCCTTGACTATATTCTCTAAAGAACAGGCGTCTACCCATAGATTTTTAGAGGAGAAAACAGAAAAAGGATTGGGTACTTTGTTGAATAAAGATGAATCCTTAATGATTTTGTCTCAGGACTCTTTCTGGTACTTTCTATTTCCTTCTCAGGCCATCAAAAGCCTAAGGAAAGGAAAGTTTCCCTAAGGGCTTCTTGCTTCCTTCTTGGGTAAATTTATTCCCCTGAAACTCCAAAATCTACGGAACTCTTCTAGTACTTTTGCCTGCGTTGGTGCCTCAGTTGCACTGCATTAATATTATACACTATAAATTTACTGTCAGACACTCTTCTAAGTGCTCTCTCCTCTCTCCATTTCCATCTCTGTCTCCTCTCTCCATCTTCCCCTCTCTTTCTCTAAATCTGTCAATTCATTTAATCAGCAAAATGACCCTGTGATATAGGTACTACCATTAGCTCTATTATGCCGAGAAGAAGCTTGAGGCACAAGGGTATTAATGAATTTTCCCAAGGTCACAGAGCTAACTCATGGTGCAGTTAGGACTCAAAGGCAGGAGGTTTAGCACCCGAGACTGCTCCTTACCACTGTACTCTCTGCTATCACATCAGTTGTCTCTGCACAGACGTTGTTGCCCTACTAGATCCCAAAATATGACAATTCATGAGGCCACGGAAAAAAAATCTCTGACCCATGACCCAGTATGCCTTCTCAAGTTAGCAAAAACAATTTAAAGTCTATTGCATAGTTCCCCAAAGTATCCACCAAGTAACTTTCAGTTTCACCTGCGATAAATTCAAAAGTCAGATGCGATAATGTTAAAAATAGAGATTTATGTGCTCCCCCTCCATATCTACAAAATCAAAATCTCTGAAGATGGCATACATATACATATGTATTATACATGTATATATATTATATATACATATACGTATATATTATACATATATATATATACATGTATATATTTAAATCAGTTCCCCAGCTAATTCTTCTACAGACTGAAATCTGTGATTCACCAATCTGAGGACTTGAGATATTTCCCACCTGGGCAATTCCGGGGGTCACCAGCAGGTGGAAAAAGGCTGTTTGCACTAATGGCTGCTTATATTCAAAGACACTAAATCAGGACTCTTGGTTTACGTTTCATTTATCAAGCAGTTTGTCTGATGTCTTCAACTTCATACCCTGTTCCTCTGATGTTCTAAGCACTTTCAAAACACTGGCAGGCAGCATACAATTTAAACTCACAGGTCTGTGCTGTTTTGAATGGATGCGTGAATGAATGGGTGCGACTCTTCAGATCTATATTTGAAAAAATACTGTATCAGAGTCTGAAAAATATTAATAATGTTATTCATTTTTAACAGAATAAGAAGAAAAATGTCAGTGTTCTTTTTTTTTTTAATATCTTATTGATAAGTCCCTTTCCATTGCTTCATTTTCCACGAGCTTATTCTGTGAAACCCACTTAGAAAATTAGAAGCAAGATTTGTCAACATTTAGTTCAGCCTAGAATGTAGAAACAGTTCATTCCTGTGTTTGACTTATATTTGGGTTACTTATATTTAAGCTGTCACTTAAAGTACTTTCCTCATCCTTAATATGTTTGGGTTAGATTCAACATTTCTAGCACGGCTCTTCCATTCGACTTTCAGGATTCTACTTTGCTTGAGCTCAACTTAGCCATTGTTGCTATTGTCCATCCTGCAGTTTATTTTATTCTAAAAACTCTTTATTGGTCAATGGTTTCATCATAAACTGTAGAGAAAAAAGTTAAGAACTGTTGTCAATCTGAATACTTTACCTCATATAAGTCTATTCCTGTGGGAATAGTTTCCAATTAGCTAAACAAAAGTGATATTCAGCCTGTGTAAGGCTACTTTTGTTAGCCAAGACAATGGGCAATAGATTTATCTACTTTTCCTAGAAAATGCTTTTGTGTGGAAAAAAAAAAAAAAATATGAGAAGCTCACATAGAAGCTGTTAGTGGGGCACAATTTTCAAATGAAACTCTTATTATATTGATAGTAAAATTGCTGCTCATTGTACAGGGATATAAATATCCATTCTGCTCAAAACAAATTTAGCAAAATCAAAATATATAACACTAAGAACATTTAAGCTTCTCTCTAACACATGGAGCCAGCCATACATGGCAACCTTATTCTATCGCCTCTCCTCATTAAGCTTGAAAGCATATTTTGTGTTGCTTTTAGCAGCTCCTAAAATTTCTTTGTCTCTTAGCACTGCACCATAAAAGTTTCCACCTGACAGATCATAAATCTTTCTCACAGAGCAGTCTGTCCCCTAGCACATTCTGGCTACATCCTATTCTCCAGATACATTACTAACAGCATTTAAGCACTTTTGCATAAAACTTAGTTTCAGAATCTAGAGAATACTTGACCCTGTCCTATCAATTCATAGCAGGAAAATGTCTGCTTTAGACAGACAATTTATTCTCACTGACAGTGAGAGGAAATCAGGTTTCCTCTGTGATGAAACACATTTGGAACAATAAAGGGTGGGTTTTCTGAAGCCAAGGGTGTCAAATATGACCTGGATAATTAGGAGTCTCTCATATACTGTAGGATCCATAATGGTGATTTCCTCAACCCTATCGCTAAAGGATTTTTAAGGACATGTAATTCATATTTCATTTTGTTATTTATTCTTTCATTTTTCAAGCATTTATTGGAATCTACAAGATTCTAGACTGTGGTGTGATGGATCACTTTTATGTGACTTTCTCACCATGGTCTTGCGACTCCCACCCAAGTGATTGGGTGAGACCATGCAGATAGGGTAATTGTGGCCCACCAAGAAGATTGGTCAGTTTTGCCATACTCCTGGGCTCAAAATGAGCCATCCCAGAGGCAGGAAGGAGAGGATTTCACCACCACCAAGGAAGAACAGCCAAGAGCAGAGCGTGTCTTTTGGACCCAGGATCCCTGAGCTGAAAAGCTCCTGGAACCAAAAGACAGAGAGAGAGAGAGCTGTAACACTGAAGACAGCAAGAGGCAGAGGCAGAGAAATGGCAGCAGGAGAGACTAGCAGGAAAAGGTAGGTCGAGCTTCCCAGCCCAAAGAAAGAGAAAGCTGAGTTCCTTTGGGCAGGGGGCTTGCTGGCAGAGTAGGACACTTCCAGGCACTTGGTGGAGCTAGGTTTGCTGACACAGGGAGCTAGAGCTAAGCACCTTTGGGCAGAATGTTCCTGAACCTGAACTGTAACCTGTTACTTCCCTAATAAACCCCATAATCGTGAGTATTGTCTGTGAGTTCTGTGTGGCCATTGCAATGAATTGTCAAATCCAGGAGAGAAGTAGAGAGGGGGCACAGTTGGTGTCAGAATTGGTAAAGATGGCAGAGACAGGAGGCATGTCTGACCTCTGCCTCATAGGAATCAGCCTTGGGCTGTTGATCTTGATTCTCCTGCCCCCTTGTGAAGTTAGAGGAGGTCAGATGCTGCCCCTACACCCTTTTTACACAGACCCTTTACCAAGTGCTATAATCTCAAAGATAGAGAAGACCCTCTCCTGCCCCCATGTTATACACAGATTTGTGGATAAGGAATTCAGTAATGAAGGAATTTCAATGGAGTGTAATAGAGGTATTATTAAGCAAAGAAGAACTAACTGTTTGGGAGAGGAAAAGGGGTCCTAATGGCTTTTATGGGAGAAAGAAAGTGTGAGCATAATTTTGAGATCTGAATGGAAGTTTCTTGGATGGTCATTGGGTAGCAGGTGATACATAAATGATGCACAATTTCTAAAGTATAGCATGTTTGGAGAATGGCAGGTAGTCCAAAATGAGTGTAAGCCATGTAGTATGCGGTTAAGAGGGGGTGAGGCTGGAGAGGTAAACAGAGTCAAATCCCCAAGGGCCCCAGATGTTAGTATAAGGATTTTGGGCTTTTTTCCTGTGGTAGTAGAAAGCCAATAAAGGGTGTAACATAAGGAAGGTAAATGGTCAGATTTTCACATACTCTTATTTAAACATACAAAAAACTACAAAAATGATAAGTAGAGCAGACAACAAAAATGGCCTCAAATTCTCTCCATCCCTATATGTATGCCCCTATGCAAAGTAACCTTACAACTTCTCCCATTAAGAAGTGGAATGAGTTTCTCTGCACCTTGAGTCTTTGCATGACTATGTGACATCCTTCAGCCATGGGGCAGTAGCAAACAATGCCATCAGAGTCTTGGAAAGGGCTTTCATAGACAGCCTTGCTCTTTCTGCTGCTCTTGAAAATCTCAAGCTGCATCTGAAGAAGTCTGGGCTGGTATCCTGCATTATGAGAAGCACATTGCCCAATTATCCTCATTGCTCTGCTTGTCAGTCTACTAAGAGCCAGACACCCTAGATTATTCAGCCACCAGATAATCCATCAGGAACCTACTAGCTGGCTACAGAAGCATGAACGAGCCCAGCAAATATCAGCTGACGCTTCCCATACCAGAAGAACTAACGAACCAACTCAAAGAACTGTTAGCTAAATAAATGATTCTTTTCATCTACTAAATTTGGAGGTTTTTTTTTTCTTTTGATCTTGTTTTGTTGTGTGTGTGTGTGTGTGAGATGTAAAGCTAATATATACAACAAAGAACACATTAGATACTTGTGATAATACAGTAACGATTCCAAAAACTTTGCTTAATCATATGTAAAGCATTTCAGTTATGATTTATGTCCACATTTTATGGGTTGAGGGAAGTGATTTGTAGTAATTCCTCTTGGGTCCTGTGGAAATTCTTTTTAACTCAAGAGATTTTATGAAATTATCATGGCAACATTTCTGATTCATATCAACTTTAAAAACTAGTGTATACCTGTTTTGTAAACTAATTTCCTAATTAGGTTAATCTAGGAATATAAATGAATGGAGCAGGAAGTATGTTGGATTTACAAAGAAAACGAACGAACAATACAGCACATGCTTCGCGTAAGGTGCATGCGCTACAAGCACGTGCTGTCGTTTTCTTTGCTGCCAGTGTTTTTAATAGTCACTGATTTTGTCAAATTTTCTGGTGTGTTAGCTACAATACTGTGTTAATTCGTATTTGTGAACCTAAATCAGTAACTTTTTGGAGTAGAAAGTAGTAATTAAAGGAAAAGAAGGAGTGATACATGGGAATTATGATTTATAAGTACGAAAAACATTATTAAGGATTCTGTGTGGTCTGGTACGGAAGGAGGTCCATGGTGGGGTGACACCATGAGTTACCTCACTGGGTGACGGCAATCCTAGTGATACCACTGCCTAACACTAGAAATGGTGAAAGCTTAGCACCTCTGGCTACTAAGTTATGCCTTCAGAGTTTTAGTATATCAAAACTTCCTAGCTGTAAGCCAAGGAATACTTGGGCATTCTCATCCCCAAAGAACCCTGACTCATGTCATACAGCCACCTCCCCTCCACTAAGGTTCAGGGGCTTCTTGGCAGCTCCACTGTCTCCTTTATTTACCTCTAGAAGCATGTTCAGTTACAGGTTTCAGTCATTCAGTCCTATCTACATTTCCTAAAAAGCTGCCGTATTATTTTCTTGGAACTCTGCCTATTTCTGTCTGTCTTGTCCCCAGAGCTGTTCATTTTCTGTACCAGTGAGGCAGGTGAGGATTCTCCCCCTCATTTCTGGTCTGCAGACGCATGGAAAGGCAGTCGGACATCTAAACTGGCCCATGTTCTGGTTAGACACCCTGCATGTCCCACAATGCCCAGCAGAGGGAAGCATTGAGAAAGGCCAACCTGCCACAGCACGGACCACTCAACTCCAAAGAGGACCTCATTTCTAACAAATCTTGCTTCCTCTTTGCTACCAGCTGTCTGCCCTGTGCAGATGACAGCGGCAAATGATTCAGAATTTTACTGTCTTCATTGTATTGATTTCCATTTATTTTGATCTTTACAATCTTTTCTCTTTGGCAGAGAAAGTTTTTGGCTGAGGGAAATGCTATTCAGTTGACTTCTCTCTAAGTTGTAGCACTTAAAAAATAAGAGTGAGTAATAAGGCAAGTGACATATAAGGGTCAAAAGAGGACAGATCAAAGGCAAGCTGTAGGAAAGTGCATCATGGCAGAATTAGAGGGAGAAGCAAAGCTTGATACCAGGGCTGTGTTTTTCCTTTCAGGTCTGTCTCAGGATCTGAGAATAATCATACCCGGTGATGGAAAAAAAACTGGCTTTCTGCAATTTTAGCCATGGAGCTCAGAAAACACAAGATTAAGTCAAGTTAGATTCTGATTCCACTCTGATCTGTGTAGCCGTACAAGAAACAATCTCAGGCCTTTAACACTTGTTCTAATAACTGTGCCCCTGCTACAATCAGATGCCAATGGTCCAGCTCCACCAGTCATGAGGTCATGCTTTTCTCATTCCTGGTTTCTCCACGATATGAAGATAGCTCAAACCCAGCCAAGTATTTGGATACTATTACTTGTTGAGACATTTTTCTAAGGATTTTCTGCCTAAGTGTATGTATAATACTTACTAAAACCCCTCGTCTGTCTGTGGTGAAGTTTTCTCCTGTGTTAATGCTCACCCATAAACTCTCATTAGACTTGTTCTTTACTGGTTGATTTCTAATGGATTTTCAAGAAATCGGCTATCTATCCATTCATCATCTGGATTGTCCCATTTTGCTTGCAGGGCAAGCCAATAGGTCCCAAAACCTGCTTCCATTTCTGTCCCCATTTAGCATTCTTGGTCTGCTGCCATGTCCGTATGATGTGTCTAGATGTGGATTTTTTTTCAATTATTCCTTTTGGGTAGAATGCAATAGACTACATCAAGCAAAAAATAGATTGTCTGCAACATCTACAAAAAATAAATTACAAATATCCTATTCTAAAAGACATGCAAGAATCATGAAAGTAATGAGAACTTGATGAACTAATATTCCAGAGAGGAATTGGTGAGATAATATTCACAGGCCATTTTTCTTCCCTAAAGGCATTTATCCATTCTCGACGTGGGCCAATGATCAGACTTGTCCTAGGCAGGGGGACTCTACTGAAGGAAAGAGAAAGCAGTGGGGCTTTGGATGTTTGCACAGGCCGGTGGGACAAACTGGAATGTTGTGGAGCCCAAACAAACAGCAAAAAAAAAAAAAATTTTTTTTTTTTTGTCTTTGTTTTTGTTTTCCACAGGGCATGTATTGAGTTCTGTACTGATACGGAAGTTTGGTGAGCTAGGTCAGAAACTTCTAAAAGACAGTTATGGCCTCATAGCATTTATAAAATAAAGTCCAGCAAGAAGGAGCATACCTATCTCAAATCCATGACTAGTCCCTTCTGAAAACTTTAGGCAGGAGACTAAAGAGCTAAGATTAAAACTCTGGGGAATAGAAGTGAATTATTCAGTCTTTCAAAGGCTAAATCAAAACCTCAAGGATGCTACATTCTAGAAATAGGGATGAATCAGAGGTGGACAGAGTCTTAATAAAACTGCAGCCCAGCCTAGGACAGTCCAGTCCCTGATTGTTGGTGATTAGTTGTTCACACTCTCTTCCTGAGAGATGACAGGGTAGATGCTCCCTGGTGGAAAGTATTATTATTCATAGCCTATGTGGTTCTTTCACTACCAAAAATCATGAGGCATGTGAAGAGGCAGGAAAATGTACGTGAAAATCAATAGAAAGACAGGTAATGGAAGCAGATTCATAGACAATATAAATTTTGGTTTCAGCCGATGAGGATTTTAAAATGACTATTTTAAACATATTCATCTGCTTAAAATTTCTTGGGCCTTTGTGGTGTCTTTCAACATTTCTAGAATTTGTCGGCCATTATCATTTTGAATAGTCCCCCCTCCCTATTCTTGGCTCTGGAACTCTGATTAGATGTATCTTGGAGATCTTATTCTACCCAATCTATCTAGCATAGTTTGTAGTTTACTTTTTTAATTTTATTTTTCTCTTTTTCTCTCCCATTAGAATATATGTGTCATGCAGGCAGGGATTTTGATCTTTTTGTTTATCACTGTAAAAGAAAAAACCAAAACCAAACCCATTGCCATTGAGTCGATTGACTCATAGTGACCCTGTAGGACAGAGTAGAACCGTCCCATAGAGTTTCCAAGGAGCAGCTGGTGGATTCGAACTGCTGACCTTTTGGTTATCTGACAAAGCTCTTAACCACTGCACCACCAGGGCAAAATAGTTGATATTTACTGAATGCCAGCCGTGGGCTTCTATATCACCTCTCAATACACTGCACTGTATTGCTTCAGCAGCATTATTATTTAGCATATCTTAGAACTCTTATTCAAAGCAAAGAGACAAAATAAATTAATAAAATCACAGTTATTTGTGCATATTATAGTTTTCTACTAAGAAAACTTTGGACTATTAGCAGAAAATCCATTAAAATTAATAAGAGAGTTAAGTAAAGTGGCTGAATGCACAATTAATTAGAAAATATTTTCTGCATATAAGCCATAATTGTTTGGAAAATACAGTGGAAAATTATGCACAATAACAAATTATATGTGATATATTGGACTAATTTTAAGAAATCTTATAGAAACTATGCTTAAAAAAATAAAATTTTGCTGAGACAGTAAAAAAAAAGGAATCAAATAGAGAGCTACTCATACCCTGTTTAAGAAGGCTAGATGTTATAAAGATGGCATTTCTTT
The DNA here is from genome assembly GCF_000243295.1 of Trichechus manatus latirostris. Lineage (NCBI taxonomy): Eukaryota > Metazoa > Chordata > Mammalia > Sirenia > Trichechidae > Trichechus > Trichechus manatus. The sequence continues at coordinate 1,071,087 of NW_004443988.1, forward strand.
TCAAATGTATTTATGTCAGTTATTCCACATATTAATGTTCAGGATGTGGATTGATTATATGTTAAAACAGATGACATACACACACAAAAGTGAACATATACATTTGGCAAATGCTTCTTACTCTGCTCTTTTATTGGACAATCATGGATCAATTCACCTGTTGGGAGTTCTACGATATGCTGCTGTGACCTTTTCATAGGTGAATTGTTTTATTTTTTTAATGATGCCAGGTTTTTTCACTAATGGAATGGATGCTGAATCATTATTTATTGGTAGTTTTTTATTATTTGAAAAAATGAGGTGTCACTTGCAAGCAGGACATAATGGTCTCATGGCCCAGGAACACTTGACCCATAAGATATCTTAGTCAGTTTTCCAAAACTACATACTAAATGCTAAATAAAGATTGCACTTGCTGCACATAATTGTTATCAGTTTGATTTAGAGTGGGCCATATTAATACCATGTTCCATGAAGTACGTCACACTCATGGGACATATTGGTCCCATGGCCCAGGAAGTGCGCCACAAACTGTTTTCACCCTCAAAATAACTCATTTACTTGAATATTTCCAAATGTTGGTAACCGTACCTTCCCAATAACACAAAGGAAATAGTAAATACACTTGCAAGCCTTATCTTGCCGTACAGAAGCCAAAAGACAGAAAAGTTTCACATAATCACTCCTCCAGGAAGCATTTGGGAAGCATCCCCCCATATGAATGGCTCTCAACACTCAAATATGGTGCAGACCAACTTCCTTGTTTTTTAGGCAGTTGCACAGTATCTGCAATGATGTCAGAATGTACTAAAATGGCTCAAATGCATGCCAGTAAACATCCAGGGGCAGAAAACGTGACTCGGTTATATATCTCCCAGCGATCATGAGAGGGATAAAAAAATCTACTGCAAATAAAGCTTTGTTTAACTCAGACTTCTTTGAATACATGTCTCTAGTAGCACCTGATTAACCTATAGCACAGTGTCCTGCAGATTAGCATTTTGGAAAAGTGATAATGAATATGTTTAACCTAATTTAAATCGATCTCACAGTAGTAATTTCATGTTAATCTTAAAGTGAGTCTGATGTTCCCCTGAATGAAAAACTAATGATGACTAGGGTAAACTATTTTTACAAAAGTATTATAATAAGCAACTTTTACTTCCAGATATTAAAAGAAAGTACAAATTGATAATATCTAAAGGAGGATTTTGGATGTACAAGGAAAGACAGGTAAATAAACAGTACAGAGTAACCCATGCATTAATCCATCCATTGATACATATTTGCTGAAGAGTTATTGTGCTATGATAATATGTTTCTGTGTATTCTTTCCTATATCTAAGAATTGTCTCTCCATAAAGGAGAAATCAAAATATATTGGGAAGGGGAAAAATAATTTATTAAATGATGTCACAAAATGTTCAACTATTTAGGTAAGCCATCAAACCGTATATAAAATCTCACGTGACATAAAAAAAAATCAACAATTCATATGCAGACTATTTATTTGACTTAAAAAGTAAAAGAAAATATAGACAAAGTTTTAAAAAATATATTTAGAATGAACATGACAATCTAAGTTTAAATGTAATAAGGGAAATCACAACAGTAAAAGTCAATAGATTTGACATCATAAAGATGAAAACATGTATTTCTCAAAAATAAACAAAATTACAATACATATGAAAGATAATGATTCATAAGAAATACAAAAACATCTATCTAAAAAAACTATAATTCCATTAGCTAAATGTTCAAAGACATGAAAAGTAAATAGAACATTTCAATTAAATAATAAATTTAGATGCATGTTTCTGTGCATGTGATGTATATGCATTATTTTAGTAAAGATAATGTACATATCAAATATCTTAGGAATGCCATAGCACACTCTCTTTAGGCCAAATCTTACTGCCCAGGAATAACGCATCTCTCAAAAGAAATATTCTAGATCCTTTTAAAGAATAGCATAATGACTACATAGCACTGATCCAAGTAGCTATGAAAACATGCAGTAAGTAATTGACTTTTTCCTCTCTTTTAAGCCGGCAGTGAGCTGATGAAGGCTAAGTGGAGGAGTAGAGGAGTGGAGGTCAATGCAATGCATTGACTGTTGTTTTGTTTTGTTTGTTGTTTTGGTTTTCTCCTGCAATTGACTGGTCCTGATGTGACTGGTTCTGAAAAATCCTTAAGAGTGGCCCTGGTAGCAGCCATCTAAGATGCATCAGTTGGTCC
>NW_004443988.1:1073941-1076028 GCF_000243295.1 Trichechus manatus latirostris
AGTAGCTCTGGTGATAGGTGTGTGGAAAGTTAGGGAGCACAGGAAGGTTGGTCAGTGGCTCTCCTAAAGGTCTATCTACACATCAACAACAGCCTGTCCCAAATTAGAAAGGGAAGAAAAGTAAACCTACATCTTTTCTTCCCAAAGCAATGCAAATAAGTCCAAGAGCCCCACTACTTCAGGACAGGATAGAGGTAGTGTTTGTGTCACACATACCCCATACCAGATACTATAGTTAACCACTGGAAAAGGGCACTCCGGAGGCTCAGGAGACCTCTGTGTGGCCTGCACACAGATGTCTTCAATAGCATGAGCACTAGAAATGCCAACTTTCACTTGACTTCCATAACACATGCTATTCCTTTCACTATAAGGGTGAAAAATTTGAAGCGAAGTAAGTATTATAAATAAGCTCTGTTTACCAGAATGAATCCTGTAAAAGTGAATACATAGTCCCTGTAAACTTGAAAATAGCTCTTCAAGGAGGTAGTCTCTGAATTCTCAGAACTTTCAGGAACAAAATATCCCTTCCATTAGAATATATAAGGAGATCGTTCAACTCAGGAAGATGTGATTTTTCCTATTGTCACTTCTAGTAACGGCAGCCCCATAGCCTAGCATGTTTTCCCTGGGACACGCTTTAGGCCATAAGGACTTCAGGGTCCGGGCAGACTTTTTTTAAATGAGAGACAGCAGAGAACTGTGCCCTGGAAAGTGCCTCTCAGGACAGAGCTCTAATTTGCCCATTTAAATTAATCAGAAGCCAATGGAAGTGGTTTTCCAAATAGGCAGCCCTGTATTTCTCTCCCCATGACCTTTTCATACTTTTCACTCTTCTTGACGGAGAATTTTCTTCCCCTGATTGCAGCTGTCTGAAGCCAGAGGGCTCTGTATATCCTTTCTCTCCTTACTTTGTACATCCAGCTGGGCAAAGTTTATTCTGTTTTATGTACCATAATCTGTCATGGCTGGTTTTGTTATAACAAGATCTGAACAGATGGGGAATGGTTTGCTCAAGAATTACTTGCAATATGAGTGACCTATAGAAAAAATTGGAAGCTGGAATGCAATTCCTGCAATAAAATCCCAAACTCGTTATCCTCCCCACAGGATGCCCATGTATCTCGCCCCCACATGAAGGTGTTAATGACTAATCTAGAGACCCACAAAGGAGTCCAGTGCTTTGGTAAATAGCACACGCACAAAGGAATATAATAGCAACAGAGAAAGGCAGTGACAATTCTTTGTCATAACTTGTCTTTCTGATTTTTTTTTTCCCTAACAAGTGACATATACTTAAAAGATAGAACACAATCAGTTAACAATGGAATGGAAATGCTGCAAATAAAGCAATTTCCTTAGAACTGGAAAATCTCCAGAATTAGGACAGATTCCCATCAGCATTTAATAAACTTTTTCAACACCTACTGAGTCCAATTTCATAGTTGTTCAAAGTTCTTGCTAAGCATGACGGAGAAGATAATCAGAAACCCTTATGGACAATATGCTGTCTGAAAAGAGTGTTAAAAATAAAACAGATCAGGCAATGTGATTGCCATTAATCCTTTAATCCAACTGCCTAGATTTATGTTGATTTTACCAAAAAATATGTCATTCTAACATGTTAATGCCTCTACTCCAAAGAGACCATACAAATAATATTTTAAAAAATTCTTCTCTGCTTATGTTCTCTGTGGTTTGGTATGTTTTATAGCGGCTGCTCAATTAGAGTCAGCCTGAAGCCATGTCTACATTTAAAAAATTACAACATTAACCATATGATATTTGAACAGCATTTATGATCCAACTGCATATTCTCTGCAGGACCTAAAATCACACAACTGGAGAAAATGAAGAGAAAGAAAGCCTTTGCAGTTCAAGATATTATATCATAGGCTTCTTGTCTTGAAATACACAGTCCCTTTTTATCTACCTACCCCCATCTTAGACACCTTCCATCTCTACCAAGCCTTCCCTGATGTCTCTGGTTGGTATCAGAACTCAGCATCACTTTTACATGTACCTCACAAGTTAACACTTGCTTGTATTGTGTTTTCTTTTGTCCTTTTCTATTTTAGGTGAAACAG
>NW_004443988.1:1077242-1078251 GCF_000243295.1 Trichechus manatus latirostris
CCTAGCAGTTCTTACCTAGGATGGAGTAACCGGAGGGAAACTGTTAACTTCTGTCATACTGGCTTTAAACATTTTCTAAAACAAAGATTGTCCTTGGTCCCACATCCGCAGTCCCGTTCTATAACCAGGCTTCTTAGAGGTACACACTGTCATGAATACATAGGTTTCCTTCTTGTCAGTGATTTGTTTGTTTTGTTTGATTATATGTTTGTTCATTTTACCTTTATGCACATAAACACCATGAGTCACCAAGAGCACTTTTGGAAAGTGTTTTAAAATATACACGTTGTTGTTATCTGCAGTCTAGTCAATATTGACTCATAGCGACCCCCTGTGACAGAGTAGAACTGACACAGAGGGTTTTCTAGACCGTCATCTCTATGTGAGCAGATCGCCAGAAGTGGCTGGGTGTGTTCCAAATGCCAGTCTTTAGATTAACAGCCAAGCACTTAATAGTTTTTCCACCAGGGCTTCTGAAAATATACAGATACATAATTAGCATTATCTTTTATGTATTGTTTCATAACTCTCCGTCTTCCTTCAATATGTTTTTGAGGTTCCTTCATGCAGATGGATGGATGGAGGGATGGATGGATGGACAAACAGATGGACAGACAAACAGACGGATGGGTGGACAGAAGGAGAGATGGATAGAGAGAGAGAAAAAAATACATACATAGAATTCAGTTATTGTCAAATGCTATAAAAAATTTCATTGTAAGAACATGTTTTAATCTATTAATTAAAAATTATTATCCTAATGACTCATCTTCAGGCTGGTCGTGTGTTGTTATTGCTTTCATGATTGCACACAATGCATGCATGCTAAGTGGTGTGAGACTTTTTTTTTAAATTGAATCATGTATTTAATAGTTTACTTCTACCTCAATGATTCATATTTTTGTAAATTTGGGATATTTTTGCCATTGTCACTTCAAATGATGCTTTTCCCCCATTGTAAGTGGCCTCTGTTTTTGAACTATTGAAAAGTATTTTGGAGCTTCCTATT
>NW_004443988.1:1079622-1085740 GCF_000243295.1 Trichechus manatus latirostris
CTGTCAATGTACTGGTGCAATTGCTTTTGAGTTATCTTCAGCAAAATTTTACTTGTGTGTGATATTAATGATATTGTTTGATAATTTCCACATTCTGTTGGATCTCCTTTCTTTGCAATGGCACAAATGTGGATCTCTTTCACTTGGTTGGTAAAGTAGCTAGCTGTCTTGCAAATTTATTCGTATGGACAAGTGAACATTTTCAGCATTGCAAACTTTTGTTGAAACATCTCAATTGGTGTTCCGTCAATTCCTGGAGCCTTGTACAGTGACTCTGTATATTCCTTCCATCTTCTTTTGGTGCTTCTTGCATTGTTCAATATTTTGCCTATAGAATCCTTCAATATTGCAACGTGAGGCCAGAATTTTTTCTTCAATTTTTTCAGCTTGAGAAATGCTGACCGTTTTCTTCCTTTTTGATTTTCTAACTCCAGTTCTTTGCACATTTCATTGTCATATTTTACTTTGTCTTCTCAGGACACCCTTTGAAATATTCTGTTCAAGACCAAGTTTCAGAATCTCTTCTGACATTCATTTTGGTATTTTCTTTCTTTCTGTCTTTTTAATGACCTTTTGCTTTCTCATGCATGATGTCCTTGATGTCATCCCACAACTTGTCTGGTCTTCGGTCATTAGTATTCAGTGCTTCAAATCTATTGTTGAAATTGTCTCTAGATGCAGGCAGGATATACTCAAGGTAGTACTTTGGCTCTCATGGGTTTGTTTTAATTTTCTTCACCTTCAACTTTAACTTGTATATGAGCAGTTGATGGTCTGTTCTACAGCTGGCCTCTATCCTTGTTCTAACTGATGATATTGAGCTTCTCCATCATCTCTTTCCATAGATGTAGTCAATTTGATTTCTGTGTATTTTATCTGGTGAGGTCCACATGTGTAGTCGCTCTTTATATTGTTGGAAAAAAGGTATTTGCAAAATTTTATCATGGGATCTCTGACATCGTTTCTATCAGCAAGACCATATATTCAAACTGCCAACCCTTCCTCTTTATTTCCAACTTTCATGTTCCAATCACCAGTAATTATCAATGCATCTTGACTGCATGTTTGATCAATTTTGGACTGCATAAATTGGTAAAAGTCTTAAATTTCTTCATCTTTGGCATTAATAATTGGTGGTAAATTTGAAGAATAGTCATATTAACTGGTCTTCCTTGTAGCCTTATGAATATTATCCTAACACTAACAGCATTGTACTTCAGGATAGTTCTTGAAATGTTCTTTTTGACGATGAATGGGGCATTATTCCTTTTCAATTTGTCATTTCTGGCATAAGACTATGATTGTCCAATTCAAAATGGCCAATATCAGTCCATTTCAGCTCATTAATGTCTAGAATATCGATGATTATGCATTTTATTCCATTTTCGACATCTTCCAATTTTCCTAGATTAATACATACTTGATACATTCCATGTTCTGATTATTAATGGATGTTTGCATCTGTTTCTTCCCATTTTGAGTCTTATCACATCAGCAAGGTCAACTCTACTTTGAGGAGGCAGCTTTTCCCCAACTATATTTTTAGTATCTTTCAAACTAAGGGGCTCATCCTCTGGCACTATATCAGACAATGTTCCACTGTTATAAAAAAGGTTTTCAGTGGCTAATTTTTTAGAATTAGATCACCAGGTTCTTTTTCCTAGACTGTCTTAGTCTGGAAGCTCTGCTGAAACCTGTCCACCATGGTTGACCTTGCCAGTATTTGAAATACCAGTGACATAGTTTCCAGCATCACAGCAACATGCTAGCCACCAAAATACGATAAACTGACTGACAAGTGGTGGGAAAAAAAAAAAAATTTAAAACCCTGTTCTTTTTTCATAATATCCCACTCTTTTGTTAATAGACTCATTCTTCTCTTTATCTCTTTGAAAATTAGAAACATATGTATTTTATGTCCCTTTTCATGTCTTTTCTCTCTCAATCTTTGCTTGTAAATTCTCCTGTTTGTTGAATTTTTATTTGTGTTCCCACAGTTGGTTTTCTCAAGTGTTTGTAATTTTTCTCTTTGGTGGGAAATCTCTTGCTTGAGAATCCTATGCTTCTCCTGGGCTGCAGATGTAGTATTACGGATTAGTTTCAAATTTTGAATTTTAGGGAGGGAATTGCATTTGTTTTAACACAAGTGAATCTTTTTTCTTTCTAGGCCCAGGGCATGTGACCTGCTTTCAAAGTGCATTGCAAGGTCAAAGGGTGATGATTTTTAGCCCATAAGTATACAAGGGCTATAATGTAAGAAGCAAGCCTAGTCCCAGCTTTACCCACATATGGAAACTGAAGACTTGACACTCAGACCAAGATAAGCATTGCACCCTTAAGTCATACATCCACTGTCCTCCAGGTACCAACATCTAATCTCCATGAATTTGAGTTCCTTCTTCATTTCTAGCATCTAGAAAGTTGTCTTTCTTATTTTTGATATCTGCTATAAGTCTAAAATTGGGCATGCAGGGTTGGGGATTGGCTTTTTGTATCTACTTAGTCTATTCTTAGGCTATTCTTTGACCAGAACTTATTTTCCCCTACTGATTTGTATAAACAGACCAATGATATTCCAGTTACCTATGTATGTCTGGGTTAGTCTTTTGACTCTCTTTTCCCTTCTAATTATTTATTGGTTACCTTTACATCATTAATGTTGTTGTTGTTGTTATTAGGTACCATTGAGTCTGTTCCAAATCATAATGACCCTATGTACAACAGAACGAAATACTGTCCGGTCCTGTGCCTTACTCACTATCATTGCTGTGTTTGAACCCACTGTTGTAGCCACTGTGTCAGTGTCAATCCATCTCATTGAGGGTCTTCCTTTTTTTTGTTGGCCCTCTACTTTACCAAGCATGACGTCCTTCTCCAGGGACTGGTCCCTCCTGATAACATGTCCAAAGTAAGGGAGATGAAGTCTTTCCATCCTCGCCTCTAAGGAGCATTCTGGCTATACTTCTTCCAAGACAGACATGGGTTTAATTACTGAAGTTATATACTGTCTTGATATTTAAAAGACAAGATTAATTCCCCCTTCTTGTTGAAAACTTTCTTGCGTATTCTTGAACCTTTACTTTTAGATGAGAATTGTGATAGATTAAGTTTGCAATAGATTAATCATGATTAAGGAGGAAACCACTACCAAAAAGGGATAGGAAATCATACCCAGGTGACAAACATGGTGGTGGTGGCACTATGACCAATCACACTCACAAGACTCCCTCATAACTAAAATGTAACAAGAGACAGCTATGTGCATTTTAACTGGGACTTTCTAGAGCCAATGATTCAATTCTGTTCTCTTGTTCTTTAGAAAAGCAGGCAGAATGGTACTGAGGCAATTGAGCAGGCAGCTATCCACCAACGGGAAGACTTTTCAGAAATGCACATATTCTTCCTAAGGAAAGGTCAAGGCCTGGAAGCAGCCAGTTTGTGGAGGAATTACTCACATATCTAGTTATTATGGAAGGACAAAGACCTGTAGTTCTTTAAAGAAAACAAAAAAAAAGCCAAACCTGTTGCTGTTGACTCGAGTCCGACTCATAGCAACCCTGTAGGACAGAGCAGAACTGTTCCCATAGGGTTTCCAAGGAGCAGGTGGTGGATTAGAACTGCCAACCTTTTGGTTAGCAGCTGAGCTCTTTTGTAGTTCTTTAGTTGATATTTATTAACCTTCAAGTTAAAACAGTAACTAAGATTTTTGAGCCCAATATCAATTCAATTAACAGCCTGGTCATTAAATAAAAGGAGGCAAGATTAAGGGATATGGGGAGCTTATTCCTTTCACTCTTTTGTACTCTCCATTCTTCTACTTGTTAAGCACAGGCAGCACAACATCTTCCAGGTGGTGACAGTAAGGAAGGTGTTTGTATGCATGGGGAACATAGGCAGAGGCTTTGTGCAACTCCCAAAGGCTGTTTAATGTCTTATTTCTCCGGAGAGGAGGGGTAGGGAAGAGTGTCAAGGAGAACGAATCACTACACGAAATCTTCATCAATCTTACCTATGGTTCTTTCAGCACAAATAGAGGCAAGTAACTGTGGTAACTCTATCCATGTTACAAGGACAGTGTATTATCACGAAATTACTAATTTGTTGCGGCGACAGTACAATTTACACATCTCCAGTCCTATCTCTAATTGTCTGACACTTATTTGGTGCTGAAAGAAGCACACAGCAGGAGAGGGTCTGAGAGGCAAGCCAATCAGTTGAAGGCTTTCAGAAGCTACAGTGGGCATAGTTCCAGCTTGCAGGACTTCACAAGAAAGGTTTCAAAGGAATAAAAGGCCCATGTTTGAAGGGAAAAGAGATTTTTGAAACAGGAAATATTGTTTGATAGAGATGATATAAAAATGAGGACAGTTCCTCCTTTTTCTTACTCATAGGGCTCCTATGAGGGAATTTGAGATCATGGAAAAATGCTTTGTAAATCTAGAGTGTTGACAGATGTGGGGGAGGCAGGCATATTCTAGGGAGTGTATCATTCATCAGGACTAGAAGGTTGGCAAATTCTCCAGTTTGTCCAATAATCCACTAACTCCATTCTTCCTATAGCAATCCTACCACTCCTCCCTCTTGTTATTATTATTATTATTTTTCTTTTAAGATCTCTAAATATCAAATTGAGGCTTCCTGCTTTCATTCTCTTTATATATTTTGGAAGACATTCAAGGAATGGTGAGAGTAGCGTCAACCATCTTCTGTGGCCAAAGAGGCACTGGAAACTTCCTGAATCAATGGAGTCCCATCCTGGATGAACCAAAGTCAGAATGAACATATGTGGCAAGAAACAGGGACCCCTTGTCACTCTCCACAACACCACAAACAGATAAAGAAGACCAATAAACCAAAACCAAACCCATTGCCATCGAGTCGATTCCAACTCATAGCGACCCTATGGAACAGAGTAGAACTGTCCCATAGGATTTGCAAGGAGCACCTGGTGGAGTCAAACTGCTGACCTTTTGATTAGCAGCCAAACTCATAACCACTATGCTACCAGGGCTTCCAATAAGCTGGGGATTTCTCATCTTAGAAGTTACATGCAAGTGACAGCTTCTTAAATTGTAAAACCATGCTGCAAAGTTGAAAAATATCTTAAAAAAAAACAACTATGAAAGTGAATTCCGCGGATACATTGTGGAATTAACAGATAGTCCCTGCTAACAAAGAACTTCAAATGTGTTGTAGTTTATACACACAATCACGTGCACACATTTGTGGGAACAGAGAGGATTAACATTACAAAGAAAGAATGTGTTTGATCAGCTATCAAATGTATGGTGCTCAAATATAAAAATGCGCTGAGATTTCAGAGGATGTAGAAATTCCTGCTGGTGAACAGAAAGTCTCCGTGGAGGAAGCCTCAATTAGGTAGACCTTGAAATACAGGATAATTTATATATATATATGAAAAGCGGGTGAAAGATATAGTCAGAACAGCTGGGGAATATCATTAGTGAAGGCTTCAAGGTGAGACTGAATACTCTTTATAAAGAAGACAGTGGAATCAGGTAAGTGGGAGCAGAAGAGCTGTAGAGAAGAGGATGAATTTTGAAAAGAGTCATTTGGTGAGACTGTGGAGGAGCTTCATTACCAGAATAAAAGGAAGGACCGTAAAGATGAAGGAGGAGAAAATAAGTCAGCACTCACAGCATCCAGTAGCTGCAGCATTGGCCTTGGTGAGTAAGATTAGTCTCGGGGGATGCCAGACATTTGGCTTCTTTCAGAGGCTGCCGGTCAATAAGGTGTGAGTTTAAATGTTTTAAATTCATTCAGATAATCAGTTTTTCAATACTTCCTAACAAATAAAACTTGAAATATCGGTGTTACCTGGTGTCTTAGTCATCTAGTGCTGCCATAACAGAAATACCACAAGTTGGTGCTTTTAACGAAGAAAAGTTTATTTCCTCACAGTTAAAGTAGGCTACAAGTCCAAATTCAGGGCATCGGCTCCAGAGACAGACTTTTTCTCTCTGTTGACCTTCTTCTGTTCGGTGTTCCCCTGGACTAGAAGCTTCTCTGTGCAGGGATCCCCGTCCAAAGGATGCGCTCTGCTCCCAGCACTGCTTTCTTGATGGTATGAGGTCCCCCTGTCTCTCTGCTCACTTCT
>NW_004443988.1:1086198-1088693 GCF_000243295.1 Trichechus manatus latirostris
GGACCCCAAGCTTATTCCGGATTTACTCTGCACACCACACTTTGATAGTGACCATGTTAGAGGACAGCATAACCAATCATGTGGCGAGTGATAAACCAAAACCCACACATCCCATTTGTATTAGTGAAATCCTAATCATTAGCTTAGTTCACATTTAAGAATACAAGGCACTTAGAGAATCAACAAAAAGAAAAACAATGAATATTTTCAAAAATGAAAAATCACATCTCCAACTTTTTGGTTAGTAGCTGAGCGTGATAACCATTTGAACTCTCAGAGATTCCTTTCTGTCCATAGCTCCTGGTATACAAGTGCTAGTTTCTCCTGATTATACACCCAAGAATACAATTTCTGGGTCATAAGATTTGCTCATCTTCAATTATGTTTGGTAATGATGCACTGCTTTTCCAAGTTGTTGCATTAATTTACACCCCATCTGGCACTATATGATGGTTCTCATTGCTTCAAATCTTTGCTAACACTTCATATCGTCAGACTTTAATCTGTATTCATTTTGTGGGCATAAAATGGTAGCTCACTGTGGTTTAATTTGCATTTACCTGATTATTAATTGTGTTAAACATTTTTTGTGTATGTTTACCTCTTATTCAAGTTTTCTATTCTGTAATGTCTACTCATATTTTTCGCCCATTTTCCTTTTGGGCTATTTGTCTTGTGAGAATTTATTTAAACAGCAGTATCTATATCATTATAAACTATTCTGTCTCTTACACCTTCTAGGCATGGGAAGGGAGCAGGTCTCTCACAGAAAGAGTAACACTGGGAGGTTTTGCTTTGCTGTTTCATATTATTAATTGGGATAGTTCCAATCCCCAGAAAGAGAGAAGCAAGCCATGATCACTCACTCATGCTTATTGACTTCATGGGCTATAAGTGCCATGTGTATTAACTGAGCAGAGTGACTACAAGATTGCAGCCTTCTCTTACCTTGTACTTCACCACTCCAAACGATGTCATTCTCAATGCTGTACTGACAGGCACTCATGTCCAGTCTTACTTCTATATCCCCAATCCATTAGTATTGGCTCGAGGTCAGCTTTTTGAATACAAGATCAATTCTAATATAGTTACATTGACTTCTCTGTCTATCAGTGAGTAGATAGAAAGTTGAGAGGGATCAATAAATTCCAAGCAACAAACAGAAGATACATAGCGTATATGAACTAGTTAGCATGCATGGATTTCTTTGTGCTAGTCATTGATTCAAATATAGGTAGTCCAGAAATAATGTGTTCATATCTATATCTGAAAGCCCAAAAAGAAATCAACTCCTTAAGCTATGTCTTTAGTGAAATAGAAAATAGGAAATGACAAAAATCCTTGGCATTGCATTTAAAGTCTTACATTTTCTGGGTCTGTGCTACTACTTCTTGTCTTGCTTGTGTTTTTCTCCAAGTACTCCTGCAGACTAGTCTAATTTTCCTCATCCAAAAGTATGTATTCTTTCCAGACTCTACAAACGGCACTCTTCTACCCTCAATTCCACTGCCATACCACCATAAATTACTTTCCCCTTTTCTTTTCTGCCTAAAACAGTAATTCTAACCAAGACCTTGCCCAGATCTACCTCTTCTCAGATTTTGTTTAACTCTATTGCTCTGAGGAGCCCCTCAGGCTTCCAGAATTCCTTAACACTTACTACTATTAGCACTAATCTAAAGGTTTATTATGCCTGCCTAGCCTGGGGCCCTGGTGGCTCAGTGGTTAAGAGCTCAGGATGCCAACCAAAAGGTTGGCAGTTTGAATCTACCAGCTACTCCTTGAAAACCCTATGAGGCAGTTCTACTTTGTCTTATAGGGTTACTATAAGTCAGAATCAACTTGATAACAATTGGTTTGGGTTTTTTTGGTAGCATGCTTAGTTTTCTATCTACGTTTGCTACCTACCAAAATAATGGCATATAAAGATAGTGTCTGGGATGGTGTCTGAAGTATCAATGTATATCCCACCCATATAGCACACTGCCTGAGTACAAGTAGATGCCTAATTAAAGCTGATTCAATAGTACAGATATGAGCTTGTATTCATGTCTCTTTGTTAATGTCATGCTAATCAAAACTGACCAATCTCCATTAGGATCCTTGCTCCTCTTTTAATCTAAGGCACCAAGTTGGGCGGTTTCCATATTTCCATCCTGTTCTTCTACCCATCATGCCTGTAGTTTCGGTCTTTAACTTAAGGTAAGTACTTGTGATTAAATCAAGAAAAATCAAGCTAAATTGCCCATGTAGTCCAGGCTGCAATGTGTCGGCTAATGGGCACCATATTCCTTCCTGGGGCCTGTTGACACATGCTAGTATCTCAGAGATTCTAGTTTCTTGTTCCCGAATCTCTTCCTGGACATTCTAAATCGTTGTAAATATGAGACAATCTTGTTCACATAGAATCTTGAGCTAGCTTTAAGCCTAATAACAGCATATAGAGACAATAATTATAAGAAATACCTGCATTTTTACTATAAATAAAATACTTA
>NW_004443988.1:1089039-1093295 GCF_000243295.1 Trichechus manatus latirostris
GCTAACCCTATCCTGCAGCTTTAACTCTTCTAAGATTCTATTAACTACTCCCTCCCCTTGCCCATTTAATCCTAGAAAGGATATAATTTTTTTTTTTTTTAATTGTGGGAGTACTTTACCACTTTTTATTAGTTTTCCCTAAGTTTGATCGTATCTTTGTAAATATTCCCCTTAGGAAACTCTCCTAAATTGCCGCTTTTGAGGGTAACATCTTACTGTCTGGACTCCAAGCATTACAAGTGAGGAAACTCAGCCCAATGATATTAAGTTATTTGCTCAAAATCATGTAGCTAGTGAGCAGCACAGTTGGGATTCAAATCCAGGCTGTCTGGCTCCACAATCTGTGCTCCTACTACTGCACCATGCTGTCTCTGGGTCTGTGTGTCTCCAAATTTAGCCAGACAACTGGCTTTCAACTCTAACGGAGGCCATCCCATTTCTCCTCGCCAGCTGAAGTCAATAGCAAAGGCTTCTTCCTTTGCCAGAAGAGAAAAATCATCAGCTCTATTTCAGAAAAGATGTGGGCAGAGATAACCATGAAAAAGGAAAGTGTTGCCTTTGGTCATGTTTTTTTTTTTTTCCATAACCTTCTTCTAGGTTGCACTGCTGTCTGTTTTCCATTTAAGTGCTAGAGATAGATGGGAATTAATTTAATACAAACTAAAAATAGTACACAATTAAGAAGAGGTAAGTGAAAAGAGAGCTACGATAGAAAAACAAAATCGTACCTGGACATTTCAGAAGTTTTAGCCACTCCTTGGACCAATGTAAAATCAGTAGTGAAGATGAACTTCAATTCAAAAAGAACTATGGAGAGGGAGCTCTCACATGAGGTTACTCAAGGTGGCTGGTGAAACACTCATTCAAACCCTACTGTAAATCAATCAGTGGTTCTTCCTGCAATCTACCATGAAGACAATATCATTTTAATGCCACCGTGTATTAAATGCCTACTGTAAGTGAGGGACTATACCTATATATCAATGTTCAATTTCTTCACACCCTTAAAAGGTGGATAATATTAGTCCCATTTAACAGGTGGGAAATGGTGGCTGAGATTGATTAAATTACTTTCTCAAAATCAAAACAAGAGTGGAGAACCAAGATTCAAACTGAAATGTGATCCTGAATATTGCATATTTTTTATTTTTAATTCTTATTACACTCTCAGGTATAGAATTAGATAATCATTTGGAATTCAATGTCCTAGGAAAGACGAAAACCACCTGGAATCTGCTTAATTTAAGCCTTTTTTTTTTTTTAATTCTGTAGTGCATATTTCATTTTGCCTGACTTTTGCGATTATGCAGACACACACAAAAAAATGCACTTGTTTTCTTTTTATAGTTCCTTGAAAGCATCCAGGAGTCAGAGAAGAATAAAGTATAATTCCATGTATACAGTTGGTGACTTCACACCTGACAGGCTGAAAGAGTTCTATTAAAAATTCTACCAATTGTAAGAAATACCTGGTTTCATGCAATGCACAAGTCCCTGAAATCTTTTATACCTCAAAAATGTTGAGAAATTGTGTCCTTTTGCTGATGATTTCTAAGACCTTTTAAGCACGGCCCACTTTCCTTTTGGATGGAACTCCTCTCAAATTCTTCTTTTCTCCTTCTTTCCTCCATCTTTGGCAATATACTCAGCATTAAATCAATCACTTTATTAAAAAACAAATATTTTTAAAAATCTATGGTCAGGTAGACATAAGACAAGTGTGTCTACAATGATTATTCAGCTTTGGGGGGACTTCACTAGACACATCAACAAGATCTGGGATGTGGATTTTTCCTTGCTGTATAAAAATTTCTACCCAGAGTTAGAGAGATTGTAGGCTTCTGCTGTGTAGGCAGTGCTGCTAACAGTGTTTACAAAAATGGTTGAGAAAACCCATGTCTGTCTGACAACTTTTTACCACATCAATTATAAATGCATTTTCCCTTGGGTGGTATTATTTCTCGCCCAAGGAATTTTCCACTGTCCTGGAGCATTTACTGAAGAGAATTGATTAGGAAGGCAGCTTCCCAGTAGATGGAGAAAAACTGCAAATGCTTCTGTTTGGTGATGCTGTTGCACTCGTAGCATAAGTACTGCAAGAATGTGAACAATTACAGCCGAAAATCCAAGTGGAAGCTGCTATGATAGGATTGGCAATTCACCCCTGTGGAGCGGAACAGACCCAGATATGTGAGGCATGAATATATCTACCTGAGCGAAGCAGCATTTGCTGGCGAGGGAATTTAAGATGCCAGTCATTTGCAGGGGAGTGGGATGACGTGTTTTCTTTGGGGTGGTCCGGAATTATCTAGATTGGTCACTGGACAGTTTTGCTCTATGTTCAGATACAACCAGTTTACGTTTTCTTTTTTGTTTATGGTCATTGCAGTATTAACTGTAAATTAGTTATTAAGAAACAATTCTTAATATTTTAAGCGTTTTAAGTATAACAAACTTTTGAAAATATCTTTATCTTTACAATTTAGTACTACAATATTGGTTATATTTGATTCCAAAATAAAGTAACTGCATTTCAATCTTTTCTGTAGTGTTATCTCATATTGGTCTGAATGGCAAGATTTTGTTTTATAGGACTTTTTCTGTAACGACTGACTCAAGATCAATACATAGTAAGTAGTAAATTAGTTAGGTAATTAAAATAAAAATACAGTTTAAATTGATATATTTATTTGGTAAAGCAAATAACAATATAAAGCAAAAGTCTTAAAATTGTTGACTCATTTTATACCAATGATCTGATGACTATGTATTTCCCCTTAGGAAATATGCTAAAACTATGATGTCCAAAACAGTAGCCACATCCAAGTGTCTATTGAGCACTTGAAATTTGACTAGTCTGAATTGAGATATGCTATAAGTTTTAAAAAAAAGGAGCCCTGGTGGCACAGTGGTTAAAGCGATCTACCGCTAACTGAAATGTCGGCAATTCGAAACCACCAATGGCTCCAAGGGAGAAAGATTTGGCAGTCTGCTTCCACAGAGATTTACAACCTTGGAAACCCTATGGGGTGGCAAATGGTCAGAACTGACTCAACAGCAGTGGGTCTGGTTTTGGGTTTTACAAGTTTAAAATAATACTAGATTTTGATGAAATATAAAAATTAATATTCAATATCCCATTAATATTTTTAAATTAGCTCTCAGGTAGAAATGAAAACATTTTGAATATATTGGGTCAAGTGAAATATATTATTAGAATTATTTTACCTCTTTTTACTTTTTCAATGCGGCTCTAAGAAAATTTAAAGTTAGGTATGTGGCTCACATTTATGTCTCGCATTATATTTCTACTGGGCGGATTCTCTAAAAGAGGAAAAGATTATACGCAACAAAGATGTCTGCTATTACATTGTCTATGATACCAGCATTTTAGTGTGCAACTGAAATAGTAATCAATGAGAGAATGGCTATAAGCATTATAATGTAGATACATAATTCAATGGTCTACAAACACTGGGAATGGTAATTATGGAAACTTTAGAAATATGCAAACTATGTAGAATACATATTTAAATGAAAAAGTGGACTATAAAATTGTATGCACAAAGAGGTACATAACTTTGTAAAATATACAGGGGAACAGAAAAACTTGAAAAATATATAAAAATTAAAAATAATTTTTAGAATGGAAATAAAATTTTGGAAGAATTGTTCTTTTCAAAGTGACCATTATTAGTACTGAACTATTATTTTCACAAATAAAACAGAATAAAAATATAATACTTGTATAGGAAGGTTTTTTTGGCCAACAATGAGTCTTCCAAATAATGTTCTGTTAAGAGCTTCAAGGTGTCTTGCAAACCTGGGTTTCCAATCATTGCTGGCAATCAGTATTTCATGTGGGAATGCAGTTAACATACACTACACCCTTGAGCCTTAAGATAGAATAGCTAAACCCTTCACAACTCCACCAAAATACATTCTGAATTTTACAGAAAGAATTGCACATACCCACACAAAGAAAGAAAGTAATTAACTCAACCACTATACAAATAAACATCAGTTCTTACACTAACTATGCCTACCCATCATTCTCAATCTGAATATTTCTATTGTTAAACCCCTTCTCCCACTAGGGTATAGCCCTTCTATATCCCATTGTTTCATTGTCGCACATTTTTATGATTTGTCAGTAGCCTTCTAACTGAATTCCTTGTCTCCATTCTCCCCCATCGCTCCAGTTTTTTTTAGATATTGCATAACATCAGTTTCCCTAAAGTACTCTTCCAATGTTT
>NW_004443988.1:1094128-1096227 GCF_000243295.1 Trichechus manatus latirostris
TGGAAGCTACACCACTGGTATTTCGAATACCAGCAGGGTCGCCCATGGTGGACAGATTTCAGCTGAGCTTCCAGACTAACAGGCTAGGAAGAAGGACCTGGTGGTCTACTTCTGAAAAAATTAGCCGCTGAAATCCTCATGAATAGCAGTGGAGCATTGTCTGATATAGGGCTGGAAGATGAGCCCCTCGGGTTGCAAAGCACTGAAAATACGGCTGGGGAAGAGCTGCCTCCTCAAAGTAGAATAGACCTTAATGATGTGGATGAAGTCAAGCTTTTGGGACCTTCATTTGCTGATGTGAGATGACTCAAAATAAGAAGAAACAGCTGACAATCAGTGAAAAAGAGGAAGACCCTCAGTGAGATGGACTGACATAGTGGCTGCAAAATGGGGTCAAACAGAACAACAGTTATGAGGATGGTGCAGGATCAGGCAGTGTTTCATTCAGTTGTACATGGGGTCCCTGTGAATGGAAACCAACTCAGTGGCACCTAACAACAATAACAACCTAACATTAACAATCATATTATATTGGTATCATTGAAATCTATTTGTTTACCAAGCTAGACACAGGAACTCAAAATTTCACTCCAGCTTCTTTAGCATTCCCTTACCAAAGCACAATTTTTTGTGGGGTTTGCTTCCTAAACCACTCTCAATTTCTTCTCTTCATCTCTCTACATTTTCTCCAGTTTACGCACTATCTTCATCATGCCTTGATTTCTGCAATTACCTCCTAACTGATTCCACCTTCTCTCGTCCTGTTCTACCAGATAAACTCTTCTGTACATAACCACTAAAGAATTATTCCTAAAACACAAGTTTGATTATTCATTCTCCTCATTGAAGGCTTTAATTGCTCTAAATCATCTTCAGGGTAACGTTTATGGTGGTTTACAAAGCTCTCCATGACAGGTGCTATCTATCTAGCAGCACCCCTCAGCACTTACATTTCATAGTTTATGTTCCAACACCACCAACCCTCTTGTTTCTTGGTAAATATAGCATATGGTTTTCAGGTTTGGGACCTTTTTTCATGAACTTCTCTCTGCCTCTGTCACCATCCCCTCCTCCACTTCACATGAGCAAACTGGCTTGGCTTAAACCAGTTGCTATAGAGTCTATTCTGACTCATGGCAACAACATATGTGTCAGAATAGAACTGTGCTCCATAGGGTTTTCAGTGGCTAATTTTTCAGAAGTAGGTCTCCAGGTCTTCTGAGGCACCTCTGGGTGGACTTTAACAGCTAACCTCTCCATTGGCAGCCGAGCATGTTAATCTTTATACCACCAAGAGACTCCGCACTTGGCTTACACCTTATTCTTTGAAACTAAAATGAGCATGACTTTCTCTAGGAAATGATTAGAAACTCAGTCCTGACCTCTATTGACAGCCGGTTTCACTGCTTTCCCTCTGTCCTCTCTACTCCCAAAATGCTTTAGACATGCACCAATCTATTCATTTTCACAATGTTTCTAAAATGTTTATTTTTGTCTACCACAGCAGACAGTAAACACCTTGAGAGCAGAGAATATATATTATTTACTTCCCCGTCACCAGCTCATAACATGTGGTGGACATTCAATGACAGTTTATGGAATGAGCCAATAAAGAAGGCCAGCCTGGCTCATTGCATATGGAAGAGTTATAATGACAAGAATTTAATCTAGCTTTTATTGTATTACTATACAATACCCAATGATAAAGCCATTATTTGCTTATTTAATCTAAGAACTCTTTTCTGTTCCAGCCAAAATATTAGTGCTATGGTAGACGATGCTCTTGGCTTCTCTCGCATATTTGGTTCCATGTAACAAAAGATCTTCACACAGGCTACCTGGAAAGATAGAAAGGGAGGGGATGCACAGGCAGATGTCACCTTGGACTTGTGTGGTATGTTTCCGGTTTATAAGGTCAGCCAGTTACTGCTTGCTTGCAAAGGTGAATTCAGGTCCAGGTAAATGTTAGTATTAGATATTTGATTTTTGCTAGAAAAACATCTTCTATTGGGTGGTTCCTTTTAAATACCATGACCAGAAGAGTCCAGGGGGAAATCAAAGAAATATGTTTGCCTTTACTTCACCTTGTTATATGTGCT
>NW_004443988.1:1096970-1099396 GCF_000243295.1 Trichechus manatus latirostris
AAAAAAAAAATTCTGTATGGGAGACTAACTTGAAATGTAAACTTCATTTAATTACATCGATAAAAAAAAGTGAGTTTATTACAGACATTCTTATTCATGTTTTGCTCTCACTGAGCATTTTTTTATTGATTAATGAACAGATATCTTCTAAGTACCTATTATTATAAATACCTATTATCATATCTATTATCAAGATAATGTGCTAGAATATAGGAACTCTTAGGAGTACCTAAAAAATCAAAGGATTTTCCAAAATGATTATGACAAGATCCCAGTGCACATACTCACTGAAAACACAAAGACAATTTGGGATTCTTAATATAAGGCCACACTATATCTAGATGTTAACTGAAGGGCAGTCAACGAATACAGCACAGCAATTTCCCCATTAAACAAAAAGTATCCAGAATATATGGTACCATTAACCATTTGCTATGGGTTGAATTGTACTTACCAAAAACATGTATTGTAAATCCTAACTCTTACACCATTGGATGTAATCTCATTTGGGAATAGGGTATTCTTTGTTATGTTAATAAAGACAGTATGTAGAATGTGTTTTAAGCCAATAACTTTTGAGACATAAAAGAGTAAATGAGGCACAGAAGAAGACAGAACAGGGGGAAGACCAACACTATCTGAAGATAATAGAGGCAGACCAGTCTATAAGCCCAGGAACTCCAAGGATGGCTGGCTAGAAAAGATGAGACAAGGATTTTCCCCCAGAGCTGACAGAAAGGGAGTCTTCCCTTGGAGTTGGGGCCCTGAATTCAGACTTCTAGCCTCCTAAACTGTGGGAAAATAAATTTTCTGTTCGTTAAAGCCACGCACTTGTGGTATTTCTATAATAGCAGCACTAAGAAACTAAGACACCATCACATTTTCCATTCAAATGTTTAAAAATCAGAGATGGGCATAGTGAGGTATAAAAAAGAATAAAATAATTTGAAATATTTTAAAGTCTTCCCTTACCAAGCCCAGTGGATGGGAATCATACATGCAGCGCTTGGATCAGATATATAAATGATCATTTCCATAGCCACTGTGTTTCCACAGACAGCCAATTCCTGGGTAAGGAGCAAAGGCCACCTTCCTGGCCAGTAGCCACCCCCTACTCTAATGCTTTCAGATGGCACTAACTCAGGCTTTACATAGCAGCTGATGGCCAAATAATCCAAGTGTAATTAAAAGTCATGTTCAGAAAACAAAAAGAAATCCCCACAGAGCAGTTTCCAGAAGGAAAGCTATCAGGCATCCACAAAGGATGCCAAATACAAAGGATATATGAGCCAACAATGACTCGGGAAAGAAAACAGACCTCGCTAAAGATGGAACCACTAAGGAGGGAAGCTGGAAACTCACCAGCTCCGAAAGCAATGGCTGCTCAGCGCTGATTAGCTCACCGGAAGGTGACAAGCAAGGAAAAGAAGAAAAATCCCTGCCTTGGACCTGAAATAAAAGAAATGCCCTAAGCGCATTAGTATCAGAAAGCCAAAAGGCTTTATTCCCATATGAAATTAGCAGAGAGAATTACAAAATAATGACCGTCTTCGGTAAATAGACTTAATGCCTGTACGTAGCTCTAGTGTCCAAGGTTAGCTATTTCTTCTGTGGACAGAAAGGAACATTTGTACTGAAGTCTCTGACGTCAGCAAACAAGCCTGACTGGATTTTGCCTCGGGGGCATGAGGAATTTATTGAAGCAATAAAAAATTATGAAGTGGTAAAACACAGTTGACAGGAAAAGCTTTTGGAAAAAATAATTCTCCCTTTATCAAGGCAAGTTTTGGTGAATTGGGGTAGAAAATAGACATGTCAAATGTGTACTGCAGGAAAACTGTACTACCCAAGTCTCCTTGTTGGGCAAGGTTGTAACTAAATAAAGAAGTGGTCAACACATTTCTTTCCTGGATTATCTCAGTTTGGCAGAAGACATGGCTCCTTAACGAAATATTTATGTTATAGATGAGGAGGTAAAGTTCCCTTGGTACAAGCAGACTCATTCTCTAAAATTAATATCAGAATATCTGATTTCTGCCTTGTTGAACAGTACTAGAGTATTATTTGAGTAACCAGTCTTATGAAGCAGAAGCTTACATGGAGCCTGCACTGTTTTATGAAGAGTGCAGGATAGTACCATAGTATTTTGGTTTTTACAATAGCTGCTTCTAAATATCTAGACAGTATTTAGTAATTCTATATGTAAAATTATTATTTATTGTCTACTACTGTCTCAATCCAAAAAGCTGGACAAGTTGGCACCACATTTGGAGTATATGTTTGGAATGGTCTGTCTTAAAACGTAGACTGTGGCATTCATGACGTTTGCTATGGGAGAAGTGATTTGGGAGATCTCAAAAATGTCAGTTATTTCCAAAGCAGCTGAAAGGGAGGCTCAATTAGAGGCTTCTCTGGCGTTAATCAGG
>NW_004443988.1:1101014-1102049 GCF_000243295.1 Trichechus manatus latirostris
AAAAAAAAAAAAAAAACCTGCAGAGTTTCTGTTGGAGGGTAGCTCTGTTCAGATAATTTCAAAATTGAACTGCAAATGTAATGATGTAGACCTTGCCAAAGATGACCTAATTGACTCGAGGACAAAAAAAATACCAGGGCATGAATTCAACTTGATGGGTTTTAAAAAATTATCTTATTTCTTAAAGAAGTCTACTTTCATCTGCAATGTGAGCCATGGGAACTCCAAAATTCTTTGTTTTTCCTTGTTTTTGTAAGTCAGAGCTTTCACTACTCATTGATATCAAAACCAAAAGTCAAAATCACCTGGATGTCAAAGTTGGCTTATCATTGAGATTTACTTCTGAGCAATAAAAAGATTTATATCTTGTTTATTTTGCACAGTTTGGTATTATTCATCCTTTTCCAGGAAGAAGATATTTACTTTTGCATGAAAAATGAGAAGCATAATATTTTTGAAGCTTCCTATAGTCAGTGTTTGTGAAGGAAATACACTTCCAAGGCAAAAATAAGTTGTGTGAAAACAAAATTGCTTGCATGTGTTTATGTGCATTTTTTGTTGAAGGAATTTCATATATTTTATCAAATTCTCAAAAGTTTTAAGAGTTAAAAAGTAATTGAACAACTAATCTGTAGGGAAACTATCCTGAATGATTAAAAATACCACAAATGAGTAAACAATTATAGGAAGTTTAGAGTATGAAGGATATTAAAGTAGAGTTGTCCTTAGTCTTTTAAATGCTCTTATTATCTATGGGGTTGATATGAGTTGGAATTGACTTGATGGCAACAGCTTAGTTTGGTTTTTTTGATATGAATAAAAGGGAAGGGGGAGTGATAAGATTATCTTTTCTGAAGTCACTTAGAAAATGTCAAAGGTTAGGGACATATGCATTCAATATCTCAAAGAAATGATGCTAATCAACTTTCTAGAAAGAAAAATAATTTTTGAGGCTACATTTAAATTTGAAAATAGGTCCTTCATTAATCAGGGACACAAAAATCATCTAGAGAAATTATTAAAATGCAGATTCTC
>NW_004443988.1:1103583-1104503 GCF_000243295.1 Trichechus manatus latirostris
CACAATGTGTCAGCACTCTCCCCATTTCTACCCTTCTTTCCCCATTTCCATTCCTCCATTTTCCCTGCTCCTCCTTGCCTTCTCATTTTTGCTTTTGGCCAAATGTTGCCCATTTGGTCTCATAAAGTTTGTTCTAAGAAATACATTCGTCATGGTTGTTATTGTTTATTTGATAGGCCAATCTGTATTTGGCAGAAAGGTGACCTCTGGGAGTGCCTTTAGTGATAGTCTCAGGGATTCCTCCAGTCTCTATCAGTCCAAACTATAAACTTCTTGGTAAAAAAATGTACATGTTCATGAATGTTCATATCAGCACTATTCACAATAGCTAAAAGGTGGGGGAAAAAAAACCAAATGTTTGTCAAGTGGTAAACAGGTAAACAAAATGCACTATAGCCATACAAGGGCAAGTTATTCAGCCCTAAGAAGGAATGAAGTACTGATACATGCTACAACATACATAAACCTCAAAAACATTAAACTAAGTCAAAGAAGCTAAACACAAAAGGTCACATGTTATATGATTCGCTTTATATGAAATATCCACCATAAGCAACTCCACAGAAACAGAAAGTAGATTAGTGGTTTCCAGGGGCTAGGGAGAAGAGAGAATGGGTATGGGGGTTTCTCTGTGAGGTGATGAAAATGTTTTAAAAAATAGATAAAAGTGATGGTTGTACAACATTGTGAATGTACTAAATGCTACAGAATTGTATACTTTAAAATGGTTAACATCTTTTTTTTTCTTTTTCTTTTTTATTGTACTTTAGGGGAAGGTTTACAGAACAAACTAGTTTCTCATTAAACAGTATATGTATTGTTTTATGACATTGGTCAACAATCCTACAACATGTCAACACTCCCTTCTCGACCTTGGGTTCCCTATTACCAGCTTTCCTGCCCCCGCCTGCCTTCTAGTC
>NW_004443988.1:1105927-1108400 GCF_000243295.1 Trichechus manatus latirostris
GCTCGAGAGAGATTTGGAGCACTATACTGTATTTTTTCATGGAGCTCATTGGTTCCATAAGGATTGTAAAATCCTCCAGTGACTGCCAGAAGGTTTGCCTTCTTCTCTTTAAAGTTACCACTAGGGTCTCTAATGGCTAAAATTGCTACAAAAAGGAGCTGCAGACACAGACTTCTAATTCCTTATTGATAATCTTAGCAATTCAAACTCATCTGAAATTTTGGGCTCTCCATAATATAATTTGTCATAACTTATTTAACAGAGCTCCTCAAAGATAGCCTCTGCTCCAGACATAAATTACCTTGGAATTCCACAAAGGCATCATCATTATTTTCACCTACATACTAGGGTGTTCAATCCATTCTCTAAGTTCTAACTGAAGTCACATCAGCTTTTATTGCCACTCTTTTCTGAAAGATCTTGTTTCCTTCTAAAATAGTGAGATAGATCCAAACCTTATAGCTCCCTCAAGTGCTTTCTGTGCTATCCTTATCTTCTTAACTAGCTCCTGAGAATTAAGAATTGAGACCATCTGTGTTAATATGATTTAGATAAGACTATCACAACATGGCTCAGTTTTTGCTCCAAGAAAGCTTTGCCCAGAAAAGATAAGCTGTAACCCCATAAATAATTTCACAGCTTGCTTCAGAAGATTCCAACAGATCTATTTATCAGAGACACCTGGCAAACAGCTTACTTACTAAGCACAGCTTACTTATCAAGACTCACTTTAAGACCTTTACTTCGCTGTGTCTGCCATTATAATCTATTGTATCGCAAACTGTACCCATTCCCAATCAATCAGTTCTCCATTTTGAAAAATTCTCTTTAAACCTCTCAAGCTCAGACCCCTAAGCTCTATAAATATTCAAATTCTGGCTTCCCCATTATCAACATGGTGTTCTTTCTTATGCAGTAAATGCCAATAAATTTAGTTTTGCTTTCTAGTGATAATTTGAGGAGTACAATATCAGAAAGTATGAGCAGGGTTTCCTTACTCTCTGATCACTCACTGAACCTTGGTGAATACAAAAAACAAAGAAACTGGTTTCCATAGACTCAATTCCAACTCATGGCGACCCCATGAGTGTTAGACTAGAACTGTACTCCATCAGTGCCTGTATTCTTTTGGAAGTAAATTGCCAGACCTTTCTTCCGAGGAGCCACTGGATAAATAGCCAACCCGCTTGGTTAGTAGCCGAGCACTTAACTGTTTGCTTCTTCCAGGGACTCTTGGTGAATATAGAGGGATGCATTTCACACAGGAAAAAGAGAGTGAAATCAGGTGTTTGTTAAGTAATAAAGGAATAAAAGCAACAGTATTGGGTGTCATTTCTTAGTGAAATCCCGTGATGTGAGCCATTATCGTGCAAATAGCATCTGTTTATTGAGAATTAAGGTCTAGGATGAATCTATTTGTGAGTCAGAGCTTCTCTTTTAATTACACATGCAATCATTAGCCACCTTCAGGGACTTCCATTTTCAAATAGAAAAGTGTCTTCGTTAGAAATTTAAGGTAATTCTTAAATTGCACCATATCGCTCTAAGCCAGGCTCCACAGGAAGACCTCCTGATGTTGCAATGAAGAGGCATCTCTGGATTCCGCTCCCTCTTGCAGAAGTGTCTAAGAGGGTTGAAGTGATTGAACAATTACTGATATCTAGAATTGTGTAGAGTGAATTTGTTTCTCCATTAATATGCTTAGTACTTATTACTCCCAATCACGTTCTTGCGCATCGCTGACGATAAGCACAGGATTATTCATTACATTATGACCTGAAAATTAAAGGAAGAAAAAAGATTTCTAAATAGGAAAAATAACACCAACTCAGAAACTGGTGCATCTGGTAAACTAAAAATCCTACATTCAAGCAATGGATGGAGAAAAGTCCTTAACAAGGCTATCAGGAAAGTCAGAATTGTTAGTAGAGAGAAAATTTTGAAGGATTCAGCATATGAGTGTAATGGGGGAAAAAAGCCTCCTGAGGCTATAGACCATATCTCATCCACTAAAGCAGTAAGTAGAAAGGTGACAGTCTTTCTAGACCTACTTTTGTCATAAAGGATAGCAGAGGATACGCAGTACATGGTAGGTGGGATTTTACATCCATTTGTGTGATAAATACTATGCTGTGGAGGGCATAGTATGCTATGAAAACATGCATCAGAGGGCCTTTGCCCAGAGATGAGACTAAGATGGCTGCATCATGTCTCCTCCTTGGTTTCTCCATGGCATTTTTCTGCTTGCCCCTATGATGACACTGATTGTTATTTTAGGTTTTGTTTCTTTTTTTTCAGTTTCCTCAGATGGAGAGAAATTGGCCCAGAGAAAATTCACTGTCTAAAGACACAGTTGTGGAACATGGACCACAAATTAAATGCCTTGCTTCATGGCCTAAGGGCTAATTTACTCGTGAAATCATATCATGAGGGTTTCCTTCCTCCTTGCTTGCTGTTTTAATTGTAGTGTATA
>NW_004443988.1:1108500-1130973 GCF_000243295.1 Trichechus manatus latirostris
ATCGAGTCGATTATAACTCATAGCCACCCAATAGAACATTGTCCCATAGAGTTTCCAAGGAGCTGCTGGTGGATTTGAACCCTTTGGTTAGCAGCCAAATGCTTAATCACTGGCACCACCAGGGCTCCGTATATATTTGTATGATCTCACTTCTATGAAATATCTAGAATAGGCAAATGTATGGAAACTAAAGTTTAACAGTGGTTACCAGGGGCAGGAGGGATGGGAGAAAGGGAAGTCATTGCTTGAGAATAAAGAGTTTCTGTTAAAGGTGAATAAAAAAATTTGGAAATTGATAGTGTTGGTGCTTATACAATATGATGAACATAATTAATGTCACTGTATCGAACATGTAAAAAATGTTGTAATGAAAAATATTTTCATATGTATATACACATATGAAAATATATACATATATACCTATGAAATATACACATATGTATATATATTTCATATATATGTGAACTATATATGAAATATATATGTGTGTATGTATGTATATATGTATATATTTTTCATTGCAACATTTTTTACATGTTCGATACAGTGACATTGATTATGTTCATCATGTTGGACAAGCATCAACACTATCAGTTTCCAATTTTTTTATTCACCCTTAACAGAAACTCTTTACCCCCCAAGCAGTGACTTCCCCTTCTCCCATACCTCCTGCCCCTGGTAACCACTGTTAAACTTTAGTCCCTATGCATTTGCCTATTCTAGATATTTCATAGAAGTGAGATCGTACACTGTTTGTCTTTCTGTGATTGACTTATTTTACTTAGCATGATGTTTTCAAGGCCTGTCTATGTCGTAGCATGTGTCAGGACTTCATTTCTCTTTCTGGCTGAGTAATATTCCATTGTATGGTTATACCACCTTTTGTTTATCCATTCATCTGTTAATGGGCATTTAGGTTGTTTTCACCTTTTGGCTATTGTGAATAGTGCTGCAATCAACACTGGTGTACAAGTATCTGTTTGCATTCTTGCTTTTATTATTTTGGGCGCATAGCTAGGAATGGAATTTCTGGGTCATATGATAATTCTATGTTTAACTTTTTGAGGAACTGACAAACTGTTTTCTGTAGAGGCTGTATCATTTTATAATTCCGCCAGCAATGGATGAGGATTCAAATATCTCCACATTCTCACCAATACCTGTGATTTTGTTTGTTTGTTGGTATTTCATTGTGATTTCAATTTGCATTTACCTAATGACTAATGACTTTGTGAATTTTTTTTATGTGCTTGTTAGCCTTTTCTATATCTGCTTTAGTGAAATGTCTATTCAAGTCCATTACCCATTTTTGTTTTAATTGGGTTGTCTTTTTGATGTTGAGTTTTTGGAGTTATTTATATATTCTGGATATTAAGCATTATCTGATAAATGATTCCTCAATTTTTTTCCCAGTCTGAATGTTGTATTTTCACTTTGTTGATAAAATCCTCTGATGCACAAACATTTTTTATTTTGATCAAGTCCAATTTGTCTATTTTATGTTTTATCACTCGGGATTTTGGTGTCATATCTAAGAATCCATTGTCAAAAACTAGATCCCGAAGCATTGACCCTATGCTTCCTTCTAAGATTATTGTAGTTTTAGTCCTTGTATTTAGGTCCTTGATCCATTTTGATTTAATTTTTATATATACTGTGAGGTATGAACCCAGCTTCATTCTTTTGCATGTGGAAATACAATTGTCCCAGCACCGTTTATTGAAGAGACTATTCTTCTCCCATTGAATGGATTTAGCACTCTTGTTGAAAATTAGTTGAACATAGATGTACAGATTTATTTCTGAAGTCTCAATCCTATTCTGTTGGTCTGTCATTACACTAATACCAGACTGTTTTGATTACTGTAGCTTTAAAGTACGTTTTGAGTTAGGAAAATGTGAATCCTCCTACTTTGTTATCTTTTCAAGATTACTTTGACTATTTGGGGCCCAAACAATTCCACATAAATTTGACAGTTAGCTTTCCCACTTCTGCAAAGAAGGCTATAGGAATTTTAATGGAGATTACATTGAATTTATAGATTGCTTCAGGTAGCATTGACACCTTACCTATATTAAACCATCTAATCCATGAGCAGGAGCCCTCATGACACAGTGGTTAAAAGAGCTCGACTGCTAACCAAAGGTCATTGATTCAAACCTACCAGGCACTACGCTGGAGAAAGATGTGCCAGACTACTTCTGTAAAGATTTACAGCATTGGAAAGACTTTGGGAAATTCTACTCTGTCCTACAGGGTGGCTAAGAGTTGGAATCAAATCAACATCAAGGGATTTTTTGGTTTAATCCATGAGCATGGAATGCCTTTGCATTTACTTAGGTCTTCATTAATTTATTTCAGTAACGTTTTATAGTTTTTTATGTGCAAGTCTTGGACTTCCCTGGTTAAATTTATTCCTAGGTAATTTCTGTTATATGCTATTGTAAATGGATTTGTTTTCTTAATTTCCTTTTCAGAATGCTAATTGCTAATGTATACAAACCCAATTTATTTTTGCCTCTTGACCTTCTATCCTGCTGCTTTGCTGAATTTATTAGCTCTAGTAGTATTCATGTGGATTCTTTTGTGTCTTCTACATAAAAGATTTTGAATTATCTTCAGGAAAATTTTACTTGAGTGTGATATTAAATTATATTGTTTGATAATTTCTGAAATTCTTTCAGATCACCTTCCTTTGGAATAGGCAAAAATATGGATCTCTTCCAGTTGATTGGACAAGTAGCTGCCTTCTAAGTTTTTTGGCATAGACTAGTGAGCAATTCTAGCACTGAATCCTTTTGTTGAAACATCTCAATTGATATTCCATCAATTCCTGGAGCTTTGTTTTTCACCAATGCATTCAGTGCAGCTTGGACCTCTTCCTTCAGTACAATCAGTTCTTGATCACATGTTACCTCCTGAAATGGTTGAACTTTGACCAACTCTTTTTGGTAGAGTGATTCTGTGTAATCTTTCCATCTTCTTTTAATGCTTCCTGTGTCATTCAATATTTCGACCATGTTGTTGTTGTTTTTAGGTGCCACCGAGTTGGTTCCCACTCATAGCGATCCTATGTACAACACTGCCTGGTCCTGTGCCATCCTCACAATCGTTGTTACGCTTGAGCCCATTGTTGCAGCCACT
Organism: Trichechus manatus latirostris; assembly: GCF_000243295.1. Classification (NCBI taxonomy): domain Eukaryota; kingdom Metazoa; phylum Chordata; class Mammalia; order Sirenia; family Trichechidae; genus Trichechus; species Trichechus manatus. The sequence continues at coordinate 1,111,645 of NW_004443988.1, forward strand.
GTGTGAATCCATCTCCTTGAAGGCCTTCCTCTTTTTTGCTGATCCTCTATTTTACCAAACATGACGTCCTTCTCCAGGGGCTGGTCCCTCCTGATAACTTATCTAAAGTATGTGAGACGTTGTCTCACCTTGCTTGCTTCTAAGGAGCATTCCGGCTATACTTCTTCCAAGACAGATTTGTTCATTTTTTTGGCAGTCCATGGTATATCCAATGTTCTTTGCCAACACCATAATTCAAAGGTATCAATTCTTCTTTGGTCTTCCTTATTCATTGTCCAGCTTCACATGCATACAGGGCAATTGAAAACACCAGGGCTTGGGTCAGGCTCACCTTAGTCCTTAAAGTGACATCTTTGCTTTCTAACACTTTAAAGAGATATTTTGCAGCAGATTTGCCCAGTGCAATGTGTTGTTTGATTTCTTGACTGCTGCTTCCATGGGTGTTGATTGTGGGTCCAAGTAAAATGAGATCCTTGACAACTTCTAAATTTTCTCCGTTTATCATGATGTTGCTTATTGGTCCATTTGTGAGGATTTTTGTTTTCTCTATGTTGAGGTGCAGTCTATACTGAAGGCTATAGTCTTTGATCTTCATCAGTAAGTGCTTCAAGTCGTCTTCACTTTCAACAAGCAAGGCTATGTTATCTGCATAACGCCGGTTGTTAATGAGTCTTCCTCTAATCCTGATGTCCCTTTCTTCTTCATATAGTCCAGCTTCTCTAATTATTTGCTCAGCATACAGACTGAATAGGTATGGTGAAAGAATGCAACCTTGATGCACACCTTTCCTGACTTTAAACCATGAAGTATTCCCTTGTTCTGTCAGAAAAACTGCCTCTTGATCTATGTACAGGTTCCCCATGAGCACAGTTAAGTGTTCTGAGATTCCCATTCTTTGCAATATTATCCACAATTGGTTATGATCCACACAGTCGAATGCCTTTGCATAGTCAATAAAACACAGGTAAACATACTTCTGGTATTCTCTGCTTTTACCCAGGATCCATCTGACATCAGCAATGATATCCCTTGTTCCATGTCCCCTTCTGAGTCCAGCTTGAATTTCTGGCAGTTCCCTGTCGATGTACTGCTGCAACCACTTTTGAATGATCTTCAGCAAAATTTTACTTATGTGTGATATTAATGATATTGTTCGATAATTTCCACATTCGGTTGGATCACCTTTCTGTGGCATAGGCATAAATATGGATCTTTCCCAATTGGTTGGCCAGGTAGCTAGCTGTCTTCCAAATTTTTTGGCATAGATGAGTGAGCACTTCAGTGCTGCATCCGTTAGTTGAAACAGCTCAACTGGTATTCCATCAGTTCCTGGGGCCTTGTGTTTTCCCAATAAGGACTCTACAGAAAAAACAAAAAACAAAAAACAAAACGTCAAATGATGCAGGAAGCATTAAAAGAGGATGGAAGGAATACAGAGTCCACTGCACCAAAAATAATTGGTCGATGTTCAACATTTCAGGAGGTAGCATATGATCAGGAACTGAAATATTTTGACCATAGAAACCTTAAATATTGCAACTTAAGGCTTGAATTTTTACTTCTGTTCTTTCAGCTTGAGAAATGCCTAGCATGTTCTTCCCTTCTGGTTTTCTAACTCTAGGTATTTGCGCATTTCATTATAACACTTTACTTTGTCTTCTTGAGATGCTCTTTGAAATCTTCTGTTCAGCTCTTTTACTCCATCATTTCTTCCATTCATTTTAGCTGCCTACTCAACGTTCAAGAGCAAGTTTCAGAGTCTCTTCTGATATCTACTTTGGTCTTTTCTTTCTTTCCTGTCTTTTAAATGACCTTTTGCTTTCTTCATGTATGATGTCCTTCATGTCATACCATAACTTGTCTGGTCTTCAGTCATTAGTGTTCAACGTGTCAAATCTATTCTTGAGATGGTCTCTGAATTCAGATGGGTTATACTCAAGGTGGTACTTTGTCTCTTGTGGACTTGTTTTAATTTTCTTCATCTTGAACTTGAACTTGCATATGAAAAATTGATGGTCTATTCCACAGTCAGCCCCTGTCCTTGTTCTGACTGATGATATTGAGCTTCTCCATCATCTTTTTCCACAGATATAGTCAATTTGACTCCTGTCTGTATATTCCATCCAGTAAGGTCCACATACATAGTTGTTATTTATGTTGTTGAAAACCAAAGAAAGACATTTGCAATGAATAAGTTGTTGGTCTTGCAAAATTCTGTAAGAGGTTGTCCTGCTTTGTTTCTATCACCAAGGCTACATTTTCCAACGACTGATCCTTCTTCTTTTTTTCTAACTTTCACATTCCAATCACCAGTAATTATCAATGCATCTTGATTGTATGTTTGATCAATTTCGGGTTGCATAAGTTGATAAAAATCTTCAATTTCGTCATCTTTGGCATTAATGATTGGTCCATAAATTTAAATAATAGTTGTATTAACTGGTCTTCCTTCTAGATTTCTGGATATTATTCTACCACTGACTGACAGCTTTGTACCTCAGGATAGATCTTGAAATGTTCTTTTTGACGATTAATGTAATGCCATTCCTCTTCAATTTGTGTTTCCCAGCATAGTAGACCATATGATTGTCTGATTCAAAATGGCCAATGCCAACCTATTTCAGCTCACTAATGCCTAGAATATTGATCTTTATGCAGTCCATTTCATTATGCAGTTTTCCTAGATTCATACTTAATACATTCCAAATTCTGATTATTAATGGATGTTTGCAGCTTTTTCGTCTCATTTTGAATCATACCACCTCAGCAAACTAAGTTCCCAAAACCTTCACTCCATCCACATCATTAAGGTCAGCTGTACTTTGAGGAGGCAGCTCTTCCCCAGCCGTATTTTCAGTGCCTTCCAACCTGAGGGGCTCATCCTCTGGCACTATACCAGACAATGTTCTGCTGTTATTTGTAAGGTTTTCACTGGCCACTTTTTTCAGAAGTAGACCTCTAGGTCCTTCTTCCTTGTCTGTCTTAGTCTGGAAGCTCAGCTTAAACCTGTCCACCAGGGGTGACCCTGATGATATTTGAAATACCGGTGGCATAGTTTCCAGCGTCATGACAACATGCAAGCCACCACAGTATGACAAACTGAGAGATGCATAGGGGGATAATATTATAACCACCTTTTTTGTTTGTTTATTTATTAATAACCGTGCATCTCTTCTTTTGCCTGGAAATTCCTCTTGAAGAACTTTTTAAAACCGGTCTTCTCCTTGGGGTTCAAGAAGAGTAGACTCACTCATCCCCATACTCTGAGAAAACAGAAAAACACTTACTCTAGTACTAAGTCGTAAGTTAAATAATATATCAATATATAATGAATAATACAGATACTTTGCTGGTTAATACTACATGTCAACTTGACTCAGCTATGATTCTCAGTGGTTTGGCAGATACTATGTAATCACCTTTCATTTTTCGATCTGATATGAGCAGCCAATCAGATGAAAGGGGAGTTTCTTTGGGGGTGTAGCCTGCCTCCATTATATAAATGGATGTTCTGGCAAAGCTGACTCTTTTTCTCAACCCTTCACTCTTCTCGCCACCTGATCTTTGTTTCTTGGATTGTAAGCCTGCAGAATTCTCTGGCCTGCCACCTGACTTGCAGATTTTGGATTCACCACCCCCTGCAATGCCATGAACCAGCAGCAGCCTCTTGCCTATCGCTTGACCTGCAGATTTTGAGTTTGTGAGTGCGTGTAACCATGTGAGACAGCAGAGGTCTTCAGCCTGTTGTCTGACCCATGGATTAAGGATTTGCCAGCCTCCACAATTGCATAAGCCGTTCCCTTGCAATTGTGTAAGCCATCTTCTTAAAGTAAATCTCTCTCTATATATATATGTATCTATACACCTTATTGGTTTTGCTCCTCTAGAGAGCCCAGACTAAGACAGATATGCAAAGCTACTCAAAAAATAAATAAATAAAAGACTTCCAGTTCAATGACAGTCTATTATAAGAGTAATTGAATACACTGACATATCTAAGAAGAATAAGTTTGTCGGTCATATTGGTCTCATGACAGCTTAGCAGGATTGTCAGAGAGGCCAGTGCTGTTTGTATTCATCTAGGTGGCATCAGGGGAGAATGTTCCAGTACCATGAACAAGACTTTTCCTAAAAGTGGAAAGTGTTCTTTAAGCTACTTAGCCAAGGATTATTTCCTGAAATTCTGTAATTCACTTCCATAGTTCCATGATTCTGATCTGACTTTCAGTGTAGGTTTATCCACAGATAGAAGCAGCTAGTCATGTCCACTTGAGTTCTGACTTCTGTGTGACCATGTTATTTATCAATACATGTTAATGAGCTTCTTGTTTAGATATTAGTCTTCAAGAATTTCCTTAATGTGATATCTATGAAAGATAGAAATGTTCCCATGTGATGATGAAACCAGGATTCTGAGTCTGCAAATGTGAAGGCCACTCTGGTAAACTCATAATGTCACTCTCTATTTTGAATTACTACCCTCCTCCTCAACACCACCACCCTCCTCAATCTTTTCACCTCTTTTTCTCTCACCTTTTATGTTATAGAGGAAATAAAAACAATTAAATAAGACTTCCTCATCTTCGCTTTTCCAAATCCAAATCTCTCCCTCTCCATATACACTCCCTCTGTCTCTCTGTCTCTCTGTCTCTCTCTCTCTCTCTCTCTCTCTATATATATATACACATATACTCACAAATGTTTAAGTGCTCAACTACTAGCAAAAAAGTTGCTGGTTCTAACCCACCCAGACGTGCCTCGGAAGTCCTGGTGTTTGCTTCTGAAAAGTCACAGCCCTGAAAACCCTAAGGAGCATTTCCTACTCTGCACACATGTGGTTGTCATGAGTCAAAATTGACTTGACAGAATCTAATATAACATACATACATGCATACATATATAAGTATTACCAGTGAAAACCAGTTATGATCAGTTTGATTCTGACACATGGCAATCCCATGTAGTTGAAAGTAGAAATATGCATAGGGTTTTCAATGGTTGTTGCCTTTTGGAAATAGATTGCCAGACGTTTTTTTCTGAGGTGCCCTGGATGGATTTGAAACTCCTATCTTTTGGTTTGTATTCAGGGGCTTAACCATTTGGAGCATCCAGGGGATATACAAATATAATATAATAAACGTACCAAACTAAACCCACTGCTGTCGAGTCAATTTTGACTCATAGTGACCCTATAGGACAGAGTAGAACCTCCACAAAGGGTTTCCAAGGCTGTAAATCTTTATGGAAGCAGACTGCCACATCTTTTTCCCTTAGAGTGGCTGGTGAATTCAAACTGCTGACCTTTCAGTTAGCAGCCAAGCACTTTAACCACTGTGCCACCAGAGCTCCTTAATAAACACACACACACACATATATCTACAAGATAGTTAACTTATTTTTTTGTTTCTTTATATTATCCCTCTCTCTCTTTAAGAGTAAATGTTTCTGCTGTTTTCCTCCCTTCACTCTTAATTGAATCTTTCGTGTTGCCAATTTTTCATTCAACAAATATTTATAAATTGCTCACTATATTCCAGATACTATTCTGCAACATATGTTTATTCTATCTCTCATCAGAACTTTTAAAGATATTCATTCCTATCTCAATTTTGCAGAGAAAGAAATAGTCCCAGCGAGGTTAAGTACAATACAAGTGGCAAGTGACCTAACAGAGATTTGAAACGAGGTCCTTCTGACTCCAAAACACTTGTTCTTGTTTTTCTTTTTGTTTGTTTGTTTTTAATTTCTTGTATCGTTGCTTTGTGTCTTTCCTCCCTTAAAATATAGGCTTTATGAGAGCTGGGACCTGGTCTGTATTGTGTACCATGGCAGATGATATGTATTTAATTAATAATTGTTGAATTAATTCATGAATGAATAAATGAATTCCCCTTCTATGCCATGGATTTGGAGGCTGAGGATCTGTTCCTTTGGCTTTTTTTTTTTTTTTCCCTGTTTCCATTAAAGCCTAGTGTTCTCACCTAACCCATTGTCTTCTAAATGTCTCATGATCCTTTCTTTTTCCTTGGAATTCATTAACTTGGCAAAAATATGGTCTGATGTTTTTCATTCATAGGTTCCCTTCTGGCGTATTTTCGATGATTTCTCATCTTGAAAGATCCTAGCTATAGCTGGAACATCCTGTGCAGAAGGCTGGAGCGGAGCAATTTGTGCAGTTATCAGCCTCCACATGACCTTGTTGTTTGAAAACACCCTCAGGCCAAGTATAACTTATCTTTTGCCTCATGGGCACATATTACCCCAGTTTTCAGTATTCAGTAGCTTGGCGTGGTGGCTCAAATCAAAATCCGTTTGCTTACAGAATCTATATGTTCAACTTACTTCCTCACTGGATTTTCTTCTAAGCTAACAGGTTATATGTTAGACGATGGAAATAGCTGGTAGGCATGCTTTCTCCTTAAGTCTCCCTTCCTTGCCACTGAGCTGTTGAAATGCTTTTCCACAGGGCAATTTCCTATTTCTTCTTTACCCTTTCCTGACCCTATATCTCATAATGCTAATCGATAGATCATTAGCTATGCCTTTTGGGGAAATCTGTATAAGCTGCTAGGAGTCTGCAGCTTATTAGGTTCTATTCTTATTAGGTTCTTTTATCTTCTTAGGTTCTTTTTTGGAGAGCCAAATTTATGATATTTGGCAGAGATTAGCTTAAAATTTTTTATCGGTAGCAGTTTGCTCCGTGGAATTTTGGGTCCCTCCCTTCACTTGCTTTGTTTTCGTCATTTTATAACATATCTAGTAATTAATATAAACTATCAGGAAGATGAAAAAATACAGATCTCCAGGGCCCACCCTTGGCGATCCTGATTCCAGATCTAAAGTTGCATCTGCAAATGCACATTTTTAAAAGCTGCCTAAGTGATTCTATGCATGCCTAGCCTTTGCAACCACATGCTACTGAAATGGGTGTTCTTCATAGACAACCAGCAGAAAGAATGGGTCTATTATCGATATCTTAACTAGAAAACAAATTCTTATAAGGACAGAGACTTGGCTTTATTTCTCCTCATTCCAGACACAATGCTTATAAAATAATCACTAAAGCATCTCATCAGATCTTTCGTGTATTCCCTAAATTCTTGTGTACTGTTTTAACTAAAGAAGACAAAAGCTAGAAGCTGAAGAGTTAAATCAGGTTTCATCTAAGCATAAATGAGGTAGAGGAAGAGAAAGCAGATTCTACCCCTGGGGATTTGAAAGGACTTAAATGTTAGCACTAACATATTGAACCTAATTCTCAGCTTCAGAGGTAGTCAGGGCAATCACCCAAGAGATCAATGCTTGCTCTCCTCTTGGGACAGACGCACTTCTGCCTTTTGTATTCAATACCCTAAACCTCATTTCTGACCAACTGCCCAAGACTGAGAATAGTTGCTGTTGTTGTTGTTTCTTTTTTAGTGAAAAATTCATTTAGGACGTAACATCATAATTCTCCACTCCCACTCATTTTTCTTCTTTTTGCGAAAATCAATAACCTATAGGGCTGGATTTTATGAAGGCTGCAGCAGTTAAGAGAAAATAAAGGAATGAATCTTTCGGCTCAACATATTTCACACACCCACCTGCTTACCGCCTTTCTGCCTGCCTGAAAACACCAAGCCATAGGGCCATGTGTCTGGGCAATATGAGTGACTGAACAGACAGGAAGCAGATATATGAGAAAAAGAGAAAGAAATACAGAGAGAGTGCATGAGAGGGCACTACATGAATTCAGGATCCCAAGTATTATGGATTTAATTGTGTCCCCCAAAAATATGTGCCGTAAATCCTAACCTTTATGTTTGTGGATATAATCTCATTTGGTAATAGGTTTTCTTTGTTGTGTTAATGAGGCCATCGCAGGGTAGGATGTGTTTTAAGCCAATCACTTCTGAGATATAAAAATTGCAGATTAGGCATATAAGCGAGGAAGTGCAGAGGAGGGAAGATAGATGTCATGTCACAAGAAGATTGCAGAGGAACAGAAGCTGAAAAGAGAAAAGGACTTTCCTCCAGAGCTGACACAGAGAGAAAGCCATCCCCCAGAGTCAGTGCTCTGAATTCAGACTTCCAGCCTCCTGAACTGTGAGAAAATAAATTCCTGTTTGTTAAAGCCACCCACTTGTGATATTCCTGTTATAGCAGCAATGAGAAACTAAGACCCCAAGTTTTGGTTACAGGGCTTGTTCCATGAGCCAAAGGCAACCAAACAATATGCATTGACTAACTGATTACTCTGGTTAATGAATTAATAAATGAATACAAAAATGGACACTTAGCATCAGAAGTGAGGAATCAAGTTGAAAGTTACTAGAAACACTCTGGAAGTTGCTAACCTTCAATTTAATAGTATAGGTAGATATTATATCTTTCTGAGCATAAGATATCTTGATCAAAACTGCACTGAAATTTTCTCCACCTGACAGAGGTATGTAGGATATATTAGATTGGGGTAAAATAATAATAAATAGTCCATTTAGAGAAGAGCATTATGCTCTACACATGTGATGAAATTCAGTGCTGGGATGAGAAAAGTGATAATGGAGAAAAGGTGCAGTGAGGGGCATGTCATAAAAATAAATTAGAGGGTTTAGAAAAAGATTAGACTGTGGGGTTAAAGACAAAGAATAATCTTGTAGCAAAACATTTTTCTGCAATTCAAGAAGTTATTATCTCTTCTAGGGTAAAATTTCTATGTGATTAATTGCTACCTTCTCTAGATTTTCTCTACAATTTGTATACTTCTTGTATAGTTGATATTGTGGACTTTATTGCTATTTATTTGCTTTTATCTTTCTTTCTAGTGGATTGTTCGCCACTTGAGAAAAGATATCTACTCCCAAGCAAGCAGGAACTAATGCATTGGTTCCACATATGGCTTCTAGGTGCCTGGGATAGGTCTCAAAGAGAGACAAGACATGCCTGATATGTCTATCAAGTTCCAAGAGTAAGCCAGAATTTGGAACCAAGCATTACAAACCAAAAGAAGCACCGTTTGCAGAATCAGGGAACAAATTATGAGGGCAGAAATCAGAGACACAATGAACATATGACTGAAATAATAATATATTTTGATGAAAGCCCAAGTAGTGGATTTCATTTTTACCACTGGTGTTTATCTCCTTTCCTTCCCCAAGCCCTCTAAAGTTAAAATAAAGAAATGTAAAAGTACGTGCTATATTGGGAGGACAAAGTGAATGAAATAGAATGCAACAACGGGCAAGCTGATGTGCAATTTTTGTTTTTTCAGTGATGGGAAGAGAATGGAGAATGGGTACTAACTTAAACAAATGGAAAAATTTATAATTTAAGTGGCTACCCTACTCCAGAAACTTCTGTCGTTCTCTGTTACAATATAGTGAGAGCGTAGAGCCTGAAGTGATTTCCTCAGATGCTAAGGAATGAACTCAGTGGTTTTTTAATGTCATTTCATTAGAGCTAAACCTGAGGTGGTATATTATCAAAGGGAGGGTTTATTAGATTGGGGTAAAATAATAATAAATAGTCCATTTAGAGAAGAGCATTATGCTCTAGACATGTGTTGCCTTTTGGAAATAGATTGCCAGACGTTTTTTTCTGAGGTGCCCTGGATGGATTTGAAACTCCTATCTTTCGGTTTGTATTCAGGGGCTTAACCATTTGGAGCATCCTGGGGATATACAAATATAATATAATAAACGTACCAAACTAAACCCACTGCTGTCGAGTCAATTTTGACTCATAGTGACCCTATAGGACAGAGTAGAACCTCCACAAAGGGTTTCCAAGGCTGTAAATCTTTATGGAAGCAGACTGCCACATCTTTTTCCCTTAGAGTGGCTGGTGAATTCAAACTGCTGACCTTTCAGTTAGCAGCCAAGCACTTTAACCACTGTGCCACCAGAGCTCCTTAATAAACACACACACACACATATATCTACAAGATTTAGTTGACGGCTGCCTCATTAGATATCTAGACATAAATATCCTTGATTCTTGTCTAGTAAAGGAGACAGAAGTGTTACTTTCAGAGTGTTGAATCCCATTACAAAGGAATGCAAGGGACTTTATAGGAATGCAGAAGGGAACCATTTGTACCAGACTGGGAAGGTTACGGAGACTTCTGGAGAATCCAGTTTTCAAGATGACCCTGAAAGAGTCTGAGAGAGGCAATCACATCCCATGAACAGAGACTATCTTAGGGACATTAGGCAGAATGACAGGTTTGGGAAAGTGCAGATAGGTGGGTTCTCCTTCCTCATTGTTAGGAAGAACATCATAACAACCAGAGCAGACCATCCATGGAGTGAGCAGCAAGCTATCCACCTGACCAGATCTTTAGTGTAATTATTGAGGAAGAAAATTTGTTTCAACTTGTTCCAAAAAGTCATAATCACCATGTCATTTCATAAGATCAAGAACCAAATCAATGACGTTATGTTTAATAACACATCATATATCTAGAAAATAACCACAGAAATAATTGTGCAAACTTTTGCCCTAGTCCCCAAGTGCTCAAGAGTTCCACAGTGAGTTTTGGTTCTCAGGCCTTTGTGTTATGATGTTACTGAAATGATTACTGAAAGCTATTTACTTATGTCTCCCTGTAAGATAAGGTTTATTTTACCGTTGAATATTTTCCTGCATGAGCGCCATCATCTCCCAACTTTCTATGCTTGGATTGGGATACAATTTTCTACTGATGATGGTGACACCTTGAGTGGGGAAATTACCAAGACTTGGCTCAGATAAAAAGGAAGTGCCTCTCTGTTCTACTCCTGCCCTTTCTTCCCTGCTCTATACCTCTGTCCAACTTTCTGGAGCTCTTAGGCTGCTCCAAAGATCCCCAGTGAAGCTTCCACTCCAAATCATTAGCATTTTCATAATTTGTCATAATCCAGCCACTCACTGATATGATTATCTTAGGTCTGTAGAAATGTGTATTTATAAGAGATACTGCTTTCAAATATTACTCCTCAGGTGATCGAGATTTTGCTTATTTTCACATGAACTTTAGTCCTAACAAGTAAGACAGAAGCTTCAGGTCCATCTGCTTTCCAGTATATAGTGGGAAGAAGAGCATTGGATTATATTACTATGCAATGACAAGGGCAATAATATAAAGGTATAATATTAAGTATGATAGAAAGTGAACTTGGAGAGAAGTTGTTAAATATTAATTTCCTCCAAGTCTCAGCCTCAGGCTCCTTGAAACTTAATGTTTTTGAATAGCCAGACATTGCTTCATTCTCCATTCTTTCTTTCTTGTAGTTGTGCAGAGATTCCCCTTTTAAGAAAACAAGCCCTCAAACTTTGGAGCAAGCCACAGTATTTTTTAAACAAAGGTAAAATGAAAGAGGTAAATAACACATCTTTGTTCCTGTTGGGCATATCAAATTTTGATAATTTAGAATCTTTCTATATTTGTCATTAACACACAAATCATCTAAAAATAAACTATTGTGAATGTCAAAGGATTATATCCTTCCTTAAAAAACCGAAAACCAAATCTGTTGCCATCGAGTCGATTCTGACTCATAGAGACCCTAAAGGACAGAGTAGAACTGCTCCATAGAGTTTCTAAGGAGAGGCTGGTAGATTCTAACTGCTGACTTTTTGATTAAAATATTCCTTTCATCCACTTATCCTCCTTTATAATTGTTTGCAAGTTATGCTCCCAGTTGGGGTTAGAATGAAGATAAAGCAATCTGAAGATTTGGGAAGTTATCATAATTACAGTATTTTTGGGCAAATGCCTGTGAACCAGGATACCTTAGTTGAATTCATAAAAAAAAAATTTAAAAATAAAAATATTACTTAAATCATATATGTTCATGTCTGATGGGAACTTCATACATCGCCTGCTCTCCTAGCATGTCTGATAAGTCACCATTCTGCCTATTCTGGACATCTTCCCTTGACAGGAAAACTCAGTGCAGTGGAGATGGCATTAAACTGCACAGAATTTCAATTCTCTTCTCTTGCCACAGAATTTATTCATTCAGCCATTCACCTGACTTTGATTAAGTGCCTCCTGAATACCAGGGTTTTCTCTTAGCATTATAACACAAGAATCTACCCATCCATCTACGTTTATGAGTTTTCATTAATTGTGAATGCAATGACAGAATATACACTTGACAACTCTTCCTGTCTACATCTATATCTCCTGTTCTGCCCAAGGGTCTTTGGGATTTTTAGACATGCAGTGCCTTCTCTCCAAAGTGACCTCTAAGCTTGGAGTGGTATTGTAGCCATGAGACTAAAGCAATCTCAGCCACAGTGAGTGTCAAAACATATTTATTAAACAACTAGAGAACACCGAGTAGGCAAACCAAGTTAGTGAGAGGTAATTTACAGATGGTCTCTGCCTTCAAGAGGTTCATAATCCAGGATAACTCATAGTAAGAAACATTTAAAGTCAAAAGGAAGATCTACCAAATGTGTAATAGGTCCACAGGGGGAAAAAAATTGTTATTGCTACAGAGCAAGAAGTCTTAAAGGAGGAAGTGGCATTTGAAAGTCACACTGTTAACAAGAGCCTGAGCCCCTATGTGAACTGACCAAATGGAAACAAATCCACTTTCCTTTCTTATCTTACACAGTGGTTCCATGAAGAGGATGGAGAGGCAGATACGAATGTAGTCATTCACAAAACTCAAGGGAAGTTTAGATGCCAATGAAGCAGAAGGTCTTTATACAGCACAAAGTGCACACAGGAATTAGCACCTGAATGTAGTGGAAACTGAAAATATAAATCACCCAGAGATGATAGTAGAATCTATATATCTTTAACTGGTTATGAAGAACATGATATTTGGTTACCATCCTAATCTTGGACTATGCCATGTGCCTTCCTCACCTGTGCCCACAGATGGCCCCATTAAAGCAAGAATACTGGTAGGTATGACCCATGGCAAAAATTCTGCAGCCACAGTCCTGTGTAATTTGGGGATTCATCTTGGAGGCTCTGAGAATTCATGACAATTATCTCAATAGAGCCTCAAAATTCTGTGTGTTTCCTAATTTTACAGGTAAAATAACAACAACAGAAAAACAAATCTGAAGCCCAATTCATGACTGAATTTTGGTTAGTGTTGAATCCAGGTTCTCTAAATACAAATTCTAATCTCTACTAGATTATAACACATTGTTTTTGCTTATGATTATATTTACAACAACCCACATCATGGCAGGAATGAAATGGCATCAGGAATCCTATTAAGCACTTTAGAAGCTATAGTTTCTTCCATTTACAGCCCCATGTTTTTCCCCTACCAGTTACTTGATCCAACCTGGAAGGATCTTCCTCTACCAGCCTAACATATCCCACTCACTATCCAGGCTCTCTCCTTCTCCAGGAAGCCCTTACTGATGCTCAGATCCGTGGGGATTTCACTCTTCCCTGAGTTCTTACCCCATTGACTTATAGAAATTCTTATTTGAAAACTCGATTGTTAACTGTTTTTATATGACTGTTTCTTATCTCTCCATGAGCAGAGACTAGAACTATTCTTTGCTGTATTTCCAAGTCCCCAACGCACCCAACCTACAACTACATTACAACCAAAGACTCATAGAGTTTGGCATCCAGAATAGATACAAACATGTACAACAAATAGGGACTACATCATCTTGGGATACTCTGGCAGTATTTTTTGCTCATTCCCCCTGATCATTAGGTTCCCTACTGGGTTGTCAAAAGAAATATATCAGGCTCAGGGACCCACCCCCAGAGCCTCTGCCATTTACCCTCCCTGTTCCTTACACATTTAGGGTCTAAAGGGCTTTTGGCTGGGCCACATGGAGGTAGGCAGGCCTGAACAGGTCTCAGCATGGAAATCTCTTTCCCTGAGGCTGGAACATGTTAATAACTGACAATTTCTGAATTCTGGTGTGTTCAAGTCTGTAACCATCACGTGGACTAAGCCTCATTTCTGCCGTAGGCTGCAATACCCATTCTTACAGGGTGTTAGTATCAGTCACGGCCGACTCTACCATTTCAAATCTGTTAATTTATTTCATATTTCAAAGTTTTGGGGAAATCTCAGAATGAGAGATAGGGCAGGGCACACAATTATAAAACTATGCTACATTATATGTATATATAAAGTGCATCAGTGAACAAAAGCCACAATAACTTCACTGGTGCTTCATTGGTGCTCAAGTCATTTTTATATGAATAGAAATGTTGAATGAATTTTACATCCCTCAGCCAGATCCTGGCTGTTTCAGCCCTGGTTCACCTAGAGAGATTACAGTAAGGCAGGTGTCAGGACACCTCCAGGGACAAATTACCATCTGGGGATATTTAAATGAGTGCAGATGCAGGGTCTGAGATTGAATCTCAGAATCTTCTTTGTAATGTGGGACCATTGGGTTCTTTGTGTTTCCTGCTGTGAACCAATCTCTGATCATGCTCTTACCTACTACTTTCTAAAGACTCAAGAGTTGAAAAGATATAAGTCATCCCCATTCGCCTCTCATTGACAGAGCATGAGAGCCATGTTCCCAGCATGGGACTCCGTGCTTCAGCAAGGAAGCATGAGAAAGAGCTAACATTGACCCTGGCATCAAGGAATCTGCGGCTGGAAGCCAGGAGACAATAATGGAATAATGGGAATAATAAGGAATAATGAGGTGATAGGACAAACACAGAGAATCCAAACACTGACTTAATGTCTAGTATATACCAAGTCCTATTCTGAGTTTGGAAGAATACAATGATGACAACATGTGTTCCCTGTCAGGGATATAGAGGGGAGGCTATCAACATATTACTATAATATAATGTAATAAATGCTATAAAGTTTATATATAGAAAGCGTTATGGTAACACAAATTGATGGTGAACAATTCTTCCCTTAAATGTAGAGAATGCTACAGGGTAACATTTTATTTGGGCCTTGAAGGATAAATAGGAATTTGCCAGAAGAGGAGAGTGCATACTTCAGAAGAAGTAAAAATAGGCAGAGGTAAGGTACAGATATCAGGATGGCTTGTATTTGGGGAGGGCAAAACCCTATACTTCCTAGAGACGCATTCCCAGAGTACATCTGTTCCTCTCCGTTTCTCTTCATCGAACAGTGTCTACCTTAAAATAGACATTGAACAGTAGACATTGAATAGTGTCTACTTCATAGTATTCACTCAGGTACGTATTGAGTAAATGCATGAAAGAGTGAATGCAATCACAGTCTAGCAAGCTCACCAGTCAAGGCTCCCAGCCCATTTCCTTGTTTTTCACAGAAGGGCTGATGTTTTTAAGACCAATTCTCATACTCCATGATTTTATGAGCCTGTGCTCTGATGTTGCCAGTAATTCCCTCCTACTCGGAAGGTGGTGATTAGACCCTGTGATCAGAGGTCACACTGTTGTGCATGACCTTGGAGTGTCTGGCATGAGGTTGAGCCTGGGGCAGTCATCAGAAAATGATATAGAGGGAGGGGCAGTGTGGAGAAACATTGAGAGCCAGGCAGGCTGCTTGATCCTGCCCTTGCCAGCTAGTGGTGGGTGATCTTGGACAACTACTTAACATCTCTATCAATCTATTTATAAAACAGGAATACAATGATCCAGGCCATAGATTTGTTATGAGGTTCAAATGAATTAATACCACGCAAAATCTTTGAACAGTACTTAATATAAAATACTTGTTGCCATCACATAAAATAGACATTCAGTAATAGTTACACATTGTTGCTGTTAACATTTATTATGACATTAATTTTCGTGGTTCCTCCCCTAAATGCTGCTTGGTCAGACCACGCTGAAGATTTAGAAGATAGAAGAATCTATGTAGCAGGAGTTGGGGTCTCAGGCCCTAGTTCCGACACCACCCAAAACTAGCTGTCTTATCTAAGTTAAGTAACTTTTTTCTCTCTGAACTTCAGTTTCTTAATAAGGTTTTTGTTAAGCTCAAATATGAATAAAGGAGAAAAGAACTTTACATACATTTGTATAAGACTCTCTGGGTTCTTATCCTAAGACTAATATCAGAGTATTGGTTAAAGTCTTCCAGAGATCTGGTGCTTTTGCACAAATCTGTGCAAGCACTTAAGAAGCAGGACATAGGGAGGAAGTCTGGACTCTAAGTTGAGAACTTGATCCTAGGCCCAGAAGAAAATGTAGGGAAGCACCATCACCCTGCTGTTGTGATCCAACTGTACCTTGGGCTGACCAGGTGTGGATAAAAGCAACCCGTTCCTCCTCATGGTATAGTGCTAATGGACGCAAAGGTTCCCTCCAGCAGCAAGCATAATGTGATGGAAACATGACAGGTTTTGAGGGCATCAGGGCTTACCTGGTTAAAGTATCTACTTACTCCTCCACTGTGGCACTTAATGAACTCTATTTGCAGGACTGACTTATCTATGTCTCCTGACAGAATGTGAGCTCACTGAGGACAGGGGCTGCATATTATTTGTATCTATATTCATAGCATCTTGCAGGGTACCTGGTACAATAAATTTTTGCTGAATGAATAAGGCAATAAATAAATGGACAAGAGTAAGCCCTGGCTCTTTGCTCTTTCAGGAGTTGAGTCTAACTGCATCATAATTCACCATAGCATTGCAAATCAGAGCTTAATGGAATTATATGGAGCACCCTACCAAGTCCACTCTGCTGAGAAGCCTGATTTTTAGCCTGAAGCCAAAGGTCATTCTTGGTTTATTTGTTAACAGGACTGTTAGCAGGAGGCCACCCAAAAATGGGACTCTTCAAATTGCTGGTTTGTTTCTTAGGTGCCTGATAATTGCAGACTTTGGAAATTCTAGAGTAAAATAAAACTCTACTGACATCAAGGACTAATTTAATCTGATGGCAATTAACTTGATTAATCCCAAGTGAGAGGCTGAGGGAAGAAAGAAAGAGAGCAAAATGATCCATTTTTAAAGACCTTTTCAGAAAAGAACTGATTTGGGACTATTTGCCACAGTCACATTATAATCTGAAAAGTTAATAAATGAAACAAGAATTGTTATTTCTTGGGGGTCATTGTTTCCATTATTGTTTTTATATGGATTAATTGTGGGAAAGGCATTGACAGCCCTGGAGAATTAACACTCATGCTATCAGAAAGAATAGGAGCAGAGATACAGCATAAGCACCATGAATAAAAGGATTAAAACTGAGCTCTCTAGGGAGAGTCCTGCAGATGCAGGGCCTGCACTCAAAAGCCTTCCCCAGCCGAGGAGCCATGACTGCTGAGCACTAGGGGAAAGGGATCTTCTGTGCCATATCCAGACAACAAAGTATAGGCTTCTCCAGGTGCATGCTGATTAGCTGAAGAAAATCTGGATATTTAAGGACTGGCATATCTAAACACCCTCAGTGCCAAGACAAGTAAAGCACCAAACACTCAAATAAGGAGAATGACTGAAGAAGAGATAGCTACAAGGGAAATTTGCATACTAAAAGGTCACAAGGCATAAATTCAGACTAAAACAGAAACTGAGGCCTCAAAGGCGAGCAGTATCTGCTCGCCAGCTACCCAGTACAGTAGTTTAAAGTTCTGGACTAATGTTCCAGGCTCAAGTTGCAGCCTGCTGTTGGTTTATAAGGGCTTAAGGAGTCCCTGGGTGGTGCAAACGGTTAATGCACTCGGCTGCTAACTGAAAGATTAGCATTCTAGTCTGCCCAGAGGAGCCTCAGAAGAAAGGCTTGGAGTTCTACTTCCAAATAATCAGTCATTGAATACCTCTTGCAGTATAGTTCTACTCTAACACGTGTGAGGTTGCCATGATGGGGTCAACTTCATGACAATTTTTTTTTGGTAAGTGTTAAGGGCTGAGAATAAAAAAGTGAACCACATATAATTAGTTCTGTTTCTCCTGAAGTTTATATCATAGTAGAGGAGGTAGAAAATAAAAAAATATATATAAAATATATTATAAAGATAATTGCACGTAGGGATAAGCGACCCCTGACAAGCCATTTATCTTTTTTGGGTCTCTTTCCCCAGTTTTCAAAAACATGAAGATAATAATGGCCACCTTGCCTAAATTACAATGTAAGATGAAAATCAAATGGAAAAGCTCAGAAAAACCTTAACAGTTCTTTGCAAATAAGACGTTTCCCTGTTTTAAATTGCTTTGAACAGGATGTTAAAGAATTATGGTAATACACATAATAGAAAAGATGAATGCAGAGATTGGCTCTGAATAATGAACAATGCCTGCAACTGTTAAAAAATGAGAATTATGGAATCAAGTAGAGAAACTGGGCATCCAAAAGTGTGAGAAATGACTCAGCTACTATTAGTGGCCAAATCTGTAAAGAAGCTTATGCTTTTTTTCCACCAGAGAGCTGTCTGCTTTTGGAATCTCTGAGTGTCTCTGTGCCAGAGGGGAATGAACGGAGAAGACAATTTATGAGGTGGCCAAGCACCCAAGATTGGGGGCTAGGGTTCTCACGAACCAACCAGGGATTAATTTTAATAATTTGAGATATCAGTATACACCAGAGAATAGAGAGAGGAAGGAAAGAAGAAAGGATGCTTATGAGCAGAAGACTGTAAGACTGTGAGAAAGAGAGGGAGAAAGGGATACAAAGAAAAGGAGAGAAGAGAGACTGTGTTGTTGTTAGGTATCATCAAGTTGCTTCTGACTCATAGTGACTCTATGTACAACAGAAAAAAACACTGCCCGGTTCTGCACCATCCTGATGATCATTGCTATGCTTGAGCCCATTGTCGCAGCCACTATGTCAGTCTATCTTATCAAGGGTCTTCCTGTTTTTTGCTGACCCTCTACTTCACCAAGCATGATGTCCTTCCAGGGACTGATCCCTCCTGATAACATATCCAAAATATGTCAGACTAAGTCTCGCCATCCTCGCTTCTAAGGAGCACTCTGGCTATTCTCCTTCCAAGACAGATTTGTTCATTTTTCTGGAAGTCCATGGTATATTCAATATTCTTCACCAACACCATAATTCAAAGGCATCAATGTTTCTTTGGCCTTCCTTATTCACTGTCCAGCTGTCACATGGACATGAGGCAATCCAAAACACCATGGCTTGGGTCGGGCGCACCTTAATCCGCAAAGTGACGTCTTTGCTTTATAACACTTTAAAGAGGTCTTTTGCAGCAGATTTACCCAATGCAATGCATTATTTGACTTCTTGACTGCTGCTTCCATGGATGTTGATTGTGGATTAAAGTAAAATGAAATTCCTTGACGATTTCAATCTTGTCGCCATTTATCATGATGTTGCTTATTGATCCAGTTGTGAGGATTTTTGTTTTCTTTATGCTGAGGTGTAAACTCATACTGAAGGCTGCAGTCTTTGATCTTCTTCAGTAAGTGCTTCAAGTCCTCTTCACTTTCAGCAAGCAAGGTTGTGTC
>NW_004443988.1:1132689-1133526 GCF_000243295.1 Trichechus manatus latirostris
GAGGCCAATGGCTGTGCACTCTGGACACCAAAGATTCTAAGGTAAGGAGGGAGAAAACTGCCATTACTTGAGGACTTACCACATACTTTATATGTGTTACCTTGCTTAGCCTTAACTCTATTTAACAGACGGAGTGATGGAGAAGCACTCAGAGGGGTTAATTTTCCTAAGGGAGCAACGTACTGTGAGGAATCAGAAGAGAATGGCTGTGGCGTTAAACTCTTCATCTCAGACTAAAACACTATGTGTTTATCTTCTATTTTTCTAACCTGGACATTTTTTCTGAGATGCTGGTCATGATCAGAAGAAACTTCTCCTATATGAACAGGTCTGGTATAGACTATTTACCCTCAGTATTACAGAGAAAAGCAAATACTTTCCCCTGGATTGGAATTTTTATGTGACAACCATTCCCCAGCTCGACTTGCCCAACTTCCTCAATTACTGACTAGGTGAAAAATATCATTGGTACAGGAACACACAGAGTGGAGACTTGGGATCAGGAGGTATACTTACTTTCTCCTCAATCCCCCAGCGTAACTTCCATTAGCGGTAATAGCTCTGATATGCCTGAGCTGAGGGAATACTCCACTTTATTAAGAGGAAATGGTATATACAGCTACTTATGGAGAAAAATCAAATAGCAGAATTGCTGTTTGTCTATGGGAACTCTTATTCGTGCCATATAAATGCAAGTAGATACTTAAAGAGATTGACAACACATGGGCAGGGTTTAGCCATCCTCATCTGACTGACTAAAAAGTAATTTTAAAAACAGAAAGGTATGACTTTTTTCTATATTTTTCAACAAGAATATTCCAATTCCAGAACCATACC
>NW_004443988.1:1134337-1136475 GCF_000243295.1 Trichechus manatus latirostris
CCACCTAGAGGCACCTCAGAAGAAAGGCCTGGCAATCTACATGTGCAAAGTCAGCTATTAAAATCTCTCTGGAACACTGCTCTACTCTGACACACAATCGACTTGAGGGCAACCGGTTTACTGGTTATGTGAGTATCAGAGGCCTTGCCTTCATACGCCCCAGCTGGAACTTCTACTGTGGTCCCTACTCTCTATTCCCACTGCTCACATCCCTAGAACTTCCTGACATCTCTTCTCAATAAAAGGGCTTTAGTTGGCCTACCCCTGTCCAGACCACAACCTCTTTACTAGAGTAAATGTTCTAAAGTCAAAATCAGTTCAATTCGCAGCTCTAGGTAGAAACAGTGAGTTGAGCTGCCCAGAAAGATGGCACTGTAATGAACAGCTCCCAAATTTCACTACTCCCTGCTTCAAATTCACAGAAATGAATAAAAAATACAAAGGATCAAGAAAAACTTTATTTAATGGATGTAAACAGATGCAAAAAACATGCACACCAAAACCCTTCTTTTTCATAATATAAATGTGTACGTAAAGTATGTAAATTATATTTTTATAAAGAGGATGCTACTATAATTAGCATCACGCATTCATTATGTGTAACCTACCTTTAAAATAAATATTAATTTACAGTTAATGACATTTTACTGGTTGAATATCATTTAATTGTCTTTCATAGCAATTTATCAAGTTTTCTTGTTTCAGCATTTAATTTTTTTCCTCAATGTTCAGAAACAGCAGAGATAAACACTATATCATTAAACATTTTCAAGGATAATCAATCAGTTCCTTTGGGGAAATTCTCCTCAAAGTAAGTGAAAAGACAAGCATATTGTTAAATTAATGATATCTCTTGCAATTTTCTTTCCAGAAAGAATATCCTTCTAGCAACATCAACCAAAGAGGTGTTTTCTTTTCTTAGATTTGTAATGGTGTTAATAATTATTTCATCTGATTATTGGCTGTGTGTGAGTGTGTGTATGTACGTATGCGTGGATTGTAGATACATGTTCTTATATATATTTATTGCTGTTTATTTATTGTTCATCTGTAAGAGCTCTTTATATATGAATAGTAATCATAATACATTTCCCTAGTACATTAATTCTCCCTATCTCATTGATGGCTATTTTAAACATTTTCCTTTTTGTCAAACCTGCAACATCTCCTCCACCATCCTCACTTTTACTCTATGTCTTTACTCTCTATTACATAGAAAACCTGAAGCAATTGGAATAGAACTGTCAAAATTTACCACATTATGCACCTACCAACAAACATCTATACCCATATACTCTGCCTTCTCTCCTGTTACTACAGATAAACTCTCCCTACTCCAGGATAAGATTAAGCCTTACTCTTGTGTGCTAACTCCCAACCCCTTTCCGAATCAACAACGTTGTGATAGTAATTTTCTCCTATCTTTTCTGGGTTGACAATTTTCCCTTCTCTACTGGATTGTTACCATCTGCATATGCAATTGCTCTTTTTATTTCTCCTATCTAAAAAAAACACTCTTATCTTCAATTCCACCTACAGCTATCTCTTCATTTTTCTTCTTCTCTTTACAGCAAAAGTGCTTGAAAAAGTTGTCTATTATTTTGTTATTCCATTCTCTCTTAAACAAATTCCTATCAAACTTCCCCACAATTCCATCAAACATTTTGACAGATTTGAACTCTTCTTTTGAAACACTTTCAGTTAATTTCCCAGACACCATACTCCTCTGGTTTTCCACTGATCTTCTTGACTCAACTCTTTTCAGTCTCCTTTGCTCTTTCTTCCTCATCATTTTCCCTCTTTGTGTTGGAGTGCCACAGGGCTCAACCCTTGGGCTTTTATTTTATTCTCTTCTGATATCCTTTCCTTTCTTCTCTGTTTATACCCACTCACTCTTTCTTGGAGATTTCATCAGTTGTTTAACTTTAAATACTATTTGTAAACTGACTAGTCCCAGAATTATATCTCCAGTAAGATCTAGGTCTTGAAGTCCAGATAAAGATTTCCAACCTCCTACTCTATGTGTGGAGGTCTAGCCATCAAGTTGATTCCAACTCAATGTGACCCTATAGAATGGAGTAGAACTGCCCCATAGGGTTTCCAAGGCTGCTAATCTTTATGGAAGCAGACTGCTACAT
>NW_004443988.1:1138842-1141205 GCF_000243295.1 Trichechus manatus latirostris
TCTGGGGACCATGGTTTCGGGGACATCTAGGTCAATTGGCATAACAAGTTTATTAAGAAAATGTTCTGCATCCCATTTTGGTGAGTGGCGTCTGGGGTCTTAAAAGCTTGGGAGCGGCCATCTAAGATGCATCAATTGGTCCCAACCCACTTGGAGCAAAGGAGAATGAAAAACACCAAAGACACAAGGAAAATACTAGCCCAAGAGACAAAACTGCCACATAAACCAGAGTCTCCATCAGACTGAGACTGGCTACCACCAATGACCACCCTGACAGGGAACACAACAGAGAGTCCCTGACGGACCAGGAGAAAAGTAGGGCGCAGAACTCAAATTCACATAAAAAGACCAGACTTAATGGTCTGACTGAGACTAGAGGAACCCTCAAAGACATGGCCCCCGAACTCTCTGTTAACCCAGAACTAAAACCATTCCCGAAACCAACTCTTGAGACAAAGATTAGATTGGACTATAAAATGTAAAAGAGTGTGCTTCTTAGTTCAAGTAGATACGAGAGACTAAATGGGCAGCTCCTGAATGGAGGCGGGATGAGAAGGCAGAAAGGGATAGGAGCTGGTTGAATGGACAGGGAAAACTTGAGGTGGAAAGGCGGAGTGTGCTGTCACATTATAAGGATTGCAACTAGGGTCACATGACAATATCTGTATAAATTTTTATATGAGAAACTAACTTGATCTGTAAACTTTCACCTGAGCACAATTTTAAAAAATGTCTAAAGGAGAAAAAATACAATTTAAAATCTATATAAGTTTGGTTATGCTTTCAGGGAATATCATTATAAAAATTATCTCAAAAAAAAGTTATAAAAAATTCACAGACCAAAAATCACAGAAGCAACTTTAAAGGCAGTTGTACATTTTCCTAAAAATAGTATTAGATATAGTCAATTTCTATCAAAAAGTTAATTTCAATTATTAAGGAAACATTATTAGACTTAAGAATAAATACTCTGAAATTGTTCTAATTATGATTATGCCGTCTTCTAATTGTGTGACCCTTTCCAAGTTACCTAACCAAAAAAAAAAAACTCATTGCTGTTGATTCAATTCAGACTCATAGTGACCCTGTTTGCTGTTATGTCTAAATAAGCAGATAATATTACTATTTTGTAAGGTTTACTCTGAGTATTCAGTTAGGTTATACATGCAAACGTTTTAGCATACAGTCCGCCATCTGTATCTGTGGGTTCTACATCTACTGACTCAACTAATTGCTGACAAAAAAAAGTTCCAAAGAGCAAAACTTGAATTTGCCACACACCAACCACTACACTGAATCCACACAAATGAAGTGATGTGTAGGCACACCCTGCTGTAGCCTCCTGCCATTTCACAGATCCTCAGTCTCTCTCTAGCACTCCTTGTTAGAGCATTGTTTGCCTATAGTCTTGTCACTATCCCTTAAACAATATAGTACTGTAAGCAACTATTTAGATAGCAGTTATATTGTATTAGGTATTAGAAATAATCTAGATATGATTTAAGATATACATAAGGATGTGCATAAGATATATGAAAATACTACATCATTTTATATAATGGACTTGAGCATCCATGGATTGTGGTATCAACAGGGGTCCTGGAACCAGTCCCCTATGGATACTGATTGGACAGCTGTATGCTCAAATTTTCAGCTATGTTTTTTATTATTAGTATTATTTTTTATTATCAGAAGATAGTGAAATCTCTCTGTTGTTAGGTACTCATAGCGACCCTATGTATGACAGAATGAAACACTGCCCAGTCCTGCGCCATCCTGAGCCCATTGTTGCAGACACTGTGTCAATCCATCTGATCAAGGGTCTTCCTCTTTTTTGCTGACCCTCTATTTTATCAAGCATGATACCCTTCTCTAGGGACTGGTCCCTCCTGATAACTTGTCCAAAGTACATGAGATGAAATCTCACCATCCTCACTCCCAAGCAGTACTCTGGCTGTACTTCTTCCAAGACAAACTTGGACTGCTAGAAGAAGGAAATCTCTTTACTTTATTCAAAAAGTTTACCATAATTCCAATATTCTTGTTGGCTTATAAAATGAAATAAAATAATATGTCAACTTCACTTATAACTCTAGATGAAAATCTTAGATAAAATATTAGCACATCAAATACACTCGTGTGTTAATACAATAGTATGTCATTACCAAGTAGGGTGTATCCCAGGAATGCAATGCATGAATGGATTAACATCAGGGAATCTATTAATGTAATTCAGTATATTAAAAGACTGAAGGTGAACAACCATATTATTATCTCAGTAGAATGCTGATAAAACTCAACATTCCTACTTGATAAAACCCTGAATATGCTAAGAGAAGAAAATTTTCTTAATCTGAAAAGGG
>NW_004443988.1:1143500-1159780 GCF_000243295.1 Trichechus manatus latirostris
CAGATTACACCTCAACATAAAGAAAACAAAAATCTTCACAACTAGAGCAATAAGCAACATAATTATAAATGAGGAAAAGATTGAAATTGTCAAGGATTTCATTTTACTTGGATCCACAATCAACGCCCAAGGATGCAGCAGTCAAGAAATCAAACAACGTATTGCAATGGGCAAATTCGCTGCAAAAGACCTCTTTAAAAAGTGTTAAAAAGCAAAGATGTCACATTGAAGACTAAGGGGCGCCTGACCCAAGCCATGGTATTTTCAATCGTCTCATATGCATGCAAAAACTGGACAATGATTAAAGAAGATTGAAGAAGAATTGATGCATTTGAATTATGGTGTTGGTGAACAATATTGAATATACCATGGATTGCCAGAAGAACAAACAAACCTGTCTTGGAAGAAGTACAGCCAGAATGCTCCTTAGAAGGGAGAATGACGAGACTTTGTCTCACATACTTTGGACATGTTATCAGGAGGGACTAGTCCCTGGAGAAGAACATCATGTTTGGTAAAGTAGAGGGTCAAGGAAAAAAAGGAATACCCTCAATGAGATTGACTGACACAGTAGCTGCAACAATGGGCTCAAACATAGCAATGATTGTGAGGATGGTGCAGGACTGGGCTGGTTTTTTGTTCTGTTTTACACAAGGTCACTATGAGTCAGAACCAACCTGATGGCACCTAACAACAACAACAATTTTGGAAAGACAATTTGGCCATATTTTTCAAAATTTAAAGGGCAAACTTTAAATATCCTTCAAAGGACAGAAGATAAATTGATTATGAAATATTCATACCTTGATGTTCTATGCAGCTGTTAAAAAGAAAGAAAAAGAAATCTTTAAAAATGTATTAGAAGAAAACAAAGTCACAAGATATAAATCACACAATATATGGTTATATGGTGCCATATACATATGTGTGTATATACACATACATATGTACACATACAGAGCCCTGGTGGCACAGTGGTTAAGAGCTAAGGCTGCTAAGCAAAAGTCAGCAGTTCACATCCACCAGTCACTCCTTGGAAACCCTATGAGGTAGTTCTACTCTGTCCTATAGAGTCGCTATGAGTCAGAATTGACTCAACAGCAATGGGTTATATACACATATAAAAATGAAAATCATTGAAAATGACCAATGTTATAAATACTAAGTCTTTAACAGTGGTTATCTCTGAGTAAGAGTAAGAAAGGAGGGAAAAATTAATAAGGATATTTTCATGTTGTTTCTATATACACAATAATTTTCTGTAATCATTATAATTATAAAATATGTAGTTATATATTACTTTTTACAACGTAATTAAAGAATGAAAGGAAAAGAATGTTTAAAGCAAGACACAAGCAGGGGACATTTGAGGAAATTAGCATGTAATTATCTCTTATAAGACCCTACTACATACTAGGCACCACAGGATATTCTTTACAAGATTCAGGACTCCTACTCCTTATATCAAGATATTTCCCTTTCATTTTACAATCGGAGAACCAAAGACTTAGAGAGGTCCAGTAACATCTATTTTCTAGCTCAAATTTTTTCTCTTAATGTCAAATCATCTGCAAGACCCAGAGAAATAGGTGGCACTATAATGAGGAGGAGGGGGAAGAGCAGGGGAGAAAAGCCACTGGTAGAAGGGAGCCTATCATGGCCCTGCTCTTGTTATTAGACAGTAATCTGTGACCTGGGTCCAGGCAGACATTCTGCATTAGCTCCATATAGTCAGATTAGACGTGTGACCTGAAATATCCACATCAGGCACCAAGATATTCTCCTAAATCAGGGTATGGCCTGGGCTTCGGGAAGTGCATGTTCACCAGACTGTCTCAGAGCCCTTGTCTGTGCTATAGCCAGGTCAGGGAGCCACGGAATTAAATCGCTTACAAAAGGTGAATCATTTATTTCTTTTTCTTTCCTATGATCCAATATAATACTGGCTCAGCGGTGATTGCCATTTGCAGAGAATTAAGGTAGTTACTATCTGTAAGTGCTTCTTAGAAACAAAGAAATATCTTAGAACAAATGTTACTCTGTAAAAGATTAGAGATGTCATTTCTTCCAACTCTAAAAGCAAACAAACACAGCAAGGAATAATTTAACCGATTAATTTTTCTTCAATCATTAAAAAAAATCAATAAAAGGGGGAATCTTTTTTTAGAGAGTTTTTTTAAGCCACAGTATGTAAGAAGTTAGTATAATTTTCTTCAGGATAACAGATATTTGACTCTTACCTTTCAATGAGAACTAGCAAAGAGGAAGTTTAAAGAGACTAAGAGCCAAGAAACTTTAGTTTAGCAGAATGCCTTTGACGATAGCCAGACTGCAGTAGTTGAAATGGACAAACTAAGAATTCACTGATTCATTTATTATTTATTCAGAAAATATTTATGGAGTCTTTGCTCTGTGCCAGGTAATACACTAAGTATAAATGATGTGTTAAGCAAACAAGAAGCAATGCAGTTCTGGTTCCTGCCTTAATTGAAGTGAAATGGGTATAATAGTGAATTTTTTTCTAGATAATGCACAGTTTTTAAGACCCTGGAGAATAAACTCGCTTAAAACATAGGTTCAAGAACCCTACATAAAATAGAGAGATTTAACAAAATAATACTTAAGAATGACTAATAACAAGAAACTATCAATAATATTCTTACCAGTGAGGCAAAGAAGAAAAACTACCTGATCATCTCACTAGATACGCAAGATTTTAATAAAATCCTCCATCTTTCTAACAAAATAAAAACTCTATGCAAACTAAGAATTGAAGAACCTACCTTAACATAATAAAATTTATATCATACTAACAAATAACGCCTTTATCCATTAGTGAAATACTAGAAGAATTCCCTCTGAGCTCAGGAACAGAACTAATATACCAGCTCTTACCAAGTCTGGAAGTCTAGACATTGCAATAGGATAAAATTAACTTTTCTCCACTACCTGGAAAAAAGAGGCTAATGTACAAATATGTATCAATTAGATGATTTCCAACACCAAACCAAACCCTTTGCTGTTGAGTTGATTCTGATTCATAGAGACCCTATAAGACAAAGTAAAACTGCTCTATAGGGTTTCCAAGGCTGTAAATCTTTATGAGAGCAAACTGCCTCATCTTTCTGCCATGGAGGAGTTGGTGGGTTCAAACCACCGACCTTTTGGTTTTAACTACTGCCCTACCAGGGCACCTATGGATTAGCTGACTAGTGAGGTTTACTTAAAAATGTAAATGTTACCAAATAAATACTCATCTGTCACTGTTGGTGAAGTATTTGTAGAAGTTCTGTTTACCAGGAAACTGAAAGGATATATATTTGGTAAATATATGTATATATGTGTGTGTGTGTGTGTGTGTGTGTGTGTATACACATAAGTATATATATTTGGTAAACATATATATGTGTGTGTGTGTATATATATATATACATAAGGATATATATTTGGTAAATATATATATGGAGGAAACCCTGGTAGCATAGTGGTTAAGAGCTAAAGCTGCTAACCAAAAGGTCGGCAGTTCAAATCCACCAGGCACTCCTTTAGGTCGCTGTGAGTCAGAATCGACTCAACACACACAACAACATATATATGGAACCCTGGTGGTGCAGTGGTTAAGAGCTTGGCTGCTAAACAAAAGGTCATAAGGTTGAATCCACCAAGGCGCTCCTTGGAAACCCTATGGGGCAGTTCTACTCTGTCCTATAGGGTCTCCATGAGTCTTGGTATTGCTTTGTAAATCATCTATCCTTTCAGGAAACTTAATATATAATATTAGACTATATTATTTATAGCTAATCCCCAGGCTATATTATCCCTTCCCTATACTCTGTCTTCTTTTTGAGAAAAATCCAGACCTCATTTTGTCCTTGTCTCCTAGCATCTCTTTTCTATGTCCTCGTCTAGACATGTACTATCCCATATGATTTCCTACCCAGTCCTCCAATTAATATATTCACTCTCCAACTATACCCAATTGATTCTTCAATCCATACAAAGGGGTTTATTGTATTTAATTTCAATAATTTTGTGTTTTATTTTCTATAATATGTGTTTGGTTGTCTTTAAGTGTCTCTTTTTATATTTTATATTATCTTATTTTTAAAATACACTTTTTTTCTTTTATTTTTTTATTGTACTTTAGATAAAGGTTTACAGAAGAAATAGTTTCTCATTAAACAGTATACATATTGTTTTATGACAATGGTTAACAACCCACAATGTGTCAGTACTGTCCCTTCTCAAACTTGGGTTCCCTATTACCAGCTTTCTTGTCCCCTCCTGCCCTCTAGTCCTTGTCACTGGACTGTTGAGCCCCATTAGTCTCATTTTGTTTTATGGGGCTGTCTAATCTTTGGGTGAATGGTGAACCTCGGGAGTGACTTCATTACTGAGCTAAAAGGGTGTCTAGGGGCCATACTCTCAGGGTTTCTCCAGTCTCTGTCAGACCAGTAAGTCTGGTCTTTTTTTGAAAATCCACTTATTTTAAAGTCTCTTTTAGTTTATCATCTCCAAATGTGGGTGTGCAGACTCTTCTATCTGATGTGCTTGCTCTCTCTCTCTCCTGGTAAATTATGAATTCAGACTTCATAGAAGGGATAAAGGCCTGACATTATCGTTCCTTTCTAGGTGCTTTTCTATCCACAGCCTCAGGTAGGCATACTTTTTTGTGCTGCTTTTCTGGACTGTTAACAGTTTGCCTAGTTTCCATTTTATGAATGGAGCAGACGTTTTATGCTTCTTGGTTTTGTGCGGTAGCTCATTTCTAATTCACAGCACAAAGTGGATACAAGAGCCCCAGGCCCCAGCCATTAAGGCCTGTGAGCCCCTGGGCTTCAGCTTCCACTCTCTGCTCCAACTTTGAATTCTTTCTTTATTTGAAAAGGTTTTTTGTTTGTTTTTTTCTTTTTTATTGTTAAATTTTGAGCTCAGCTCTATATTTACATTTGCAATTATTCTATTTTATACAGCATTTCTATGCGCTTGAAATGAGAAGGAAGATTTCCTGGATCAACTCAGTTCAGCTACTTAATGGAAATCAACTTTGCATTTACATGACATACTCTAATTGTCATTTTAGGCTACAATATTCAATGTGAATGCTGATTTCCTTGAGGGCAATGACTGTGCTCTATTCATCTGTGTTTCTATTTGTTGAGTGGATGAACTTATCGCCTATATCCTCATCTTACTCTTGCCATTTTCCAGTGTTTCTGAATTGTACTGGCTGCTGGTAAAGTTTTTGCAACATTTGGTTGTTACAACACAAACACATGAAAACCGCGATGACCTTTAGTGTTTGGTGGGGTTTAATGAAGCTTTGTCTGAATGATGGCTTGAAATCTAGATGTAGAAAGCAAGCTTTCCCAGTCTCCGTTATTAGGAGGAAAAGAAAACAGAAGCATAATTATAATGTATGTCTTTAGTAAAGCTGCCGCCTGGGATTAGAGGTAGGCTTCTTTTTATTGAAAATGTTAAATAATTGCTTCCAAAGTTCAATGAATCAATTAACATTTCTTTGTATTTAAGCCTGCATTTTTGGGGAAAGAAATTAGAAAGTACTTTTTACCTGTTCTATTCTTGGCAGGAAAACAGGTTTTGATTCTTAAAACAACATTGGCAACATAATTTTGTTAAATATTTTCAGCATATCTCAATCAATAGAATGATACAGTTTTAATTTGTTAATTATATCAGTCACTTCTGTTTTTATCATTGCCTGCAATAACTCCTCTTAGATTTCAAAAGTTGTAGACTTGGTCACCTTTTGTCTGCATGACATGCTTCCATTGTTTTTGTGCCTGTAACTTTATGGTTTTTACACACATACACGCATACCCCATGTGGCTAGACTGTGAAGAGTATTTCTGTCTTTTTAGATGCTAAGTAGTAATGTGACTTCCAGGAAAATGGTGGAGGGAGTACCATTTCCAAGAAGCTATTTCCTTTAATTCTGTCATGACACCTATCAAATTAAATCAGAATTTCTTGTCATTTTCTTAATCCATGTCCCTTACAATATTTTGTCAGTTTTCTATATGTTCCTACTAGCCAAACAGATTTAGTGGAACTTTTCTTTCTATAGCCTATTTTAGGAAAGTAAGTATAGAGAAAATACTTATAGTTCTCCATCTCAGAATACTATTCACATAATTTACAGCTATTAAAATTAATATAGCCTTCCTTATTATAGATCAGAATCTGACATAAACAAAATTTTTGCTTTTCCATTCATTAATCAATTTCTTTCAATAAAAATAGATAAAACTTCATATTCTGACAGGTTGTTATAAAATTTTCCTCTAAACAGAAAGGGACTAATCTACCTCAGGGTTTGACAAAACTACGGCCAGCAGTACAAATCTAACCCATGGCCTGTTTTTGTAAATAAAGTTTTATTGGAACACAAATAAGTCCATTAGTTTCCCTAACATCCATGGCTGCTTTCTGGGTCAAATATTTTAAGCTAATAAATGCATGAGGGGCTTTACCACTGACATGGCTTTATAATTCTAAAGCCAAATATTGGCAAATTGCTTTAATAGATGCTGCAATAGATAGTATTATTGAAAATGCTTGCTGTACCTTTCTAGGTGGGTTGGGAGTTGTATTTTCTGGCTCCTTTAACATAATACTTAGCTATACAACTTCTTTGACCAGTGAACTGTGAACTGAATAATGTGTTTCACTTCCAGGAAACAACTTTAAAATCCAATGCATGACTTCCCATGTACTTTTTTCCATCTGCAAGGAGACTGATGATGTCTTAGAAGTTTTTCTGTCAGCCTGTACCCTGGAGTGAAGACAAAATGAGACTTAACTGCAGCCAATCCACAGTAGACATGATCATGGGTGAGAAATAAATCTTCATTATGTGAAAGCCACTGAGACTTTGGGGTTGATTCTCACTACACAATAACTTAACCTAACGTGGCTAATAAAATGTTCTTAGAAAAAAAGTGTTTTAATTAGCTCTTTAAGAGATCAGAAAGCTAGTGTGGAGATCAAATAATCAAAGTCAGCAACAAATTAATGTTTTTTTTTTTTTTTTAAGTCTGATCCCAGTAAAAAAACAATTTATAACTGTTCTCTTTCCAATGAGCTAATATCACATCTATTAAACAATATTAGGATAGCTTAAACAGAGGACATAACTAAAACACACAGACACAACATACATATAGATGGAGAAATTTTTTTTAAAGAAAAGAAGCATTGTTCGAACATCACAAAGTTGTTTTTACAACATTTCTAACACATATATGCAATAAAGACATAGATGTTTAATATAGTTATCTAGTTAACCAAGTAGGTGTCTGTTTTCTTCATGGATTTGCATCTAAAAAAAAAGTAAACTACTTTAAAAGCTATTTTAAATCAAAGAGAAAAAGAACGGTCTTAGAGTAATTGCCATATCCAACTTCAAAACTTTGAAAGTGAAAAACCATAAATAGCTTATAAGGCTACGAAATTTTTCTATGTAATAGATACGTTAACTAAAAAGAAGATATTGTTTTCCTTATAGAATGGAATGGAATCATAATATCTAATATTGGCAAATGTGTAGGGAAAAAAAAACAAGCACCTCACCCCCAATACACTAGTGATATAATTGTAAAATGGTAGAATCATCATATGTATCAAAGATTGTTATAGTGTTCATAATGTTTGACCCAACAATTCTACAAAAAGAAATTTATCCTAAGAAAATAATTAAGGATGTGTGAAAATGTAATTTAAAATGATAGTCCTCTAACAGTTGATAACAAAAAATCAAAAATAACATATATTTCTCAAATTATACAACTGGTTAAATAATCAGGTTAATAATTTTTCTGAACTCTATTTAGAAATTAAAAGTGAAAAGCAAGGTAACAGAACAATACTATCATGAAAATAAGGTCAAATAAGGTCATAATACATTATTCTGCAGAATACACTAATCAATAACAGGATAAAAACCAATATACATATTATAATTACATATTAGCATAGGAAATATAAGGGAGGGTTATATTCAAAAATGTGACTTATGATTAACTGAGGGTTGTTAGATTAAGAATGCATTTAATGCATTTTCCTTATGTTTATTTTCTAGTTTGTCCATAATATGCATGGATTGCTTTAGAGTAATAAATAAACTTTAAATTAATAAATCATCAAGCAACATTAAGAGTGCAACAAAAAATATATGTATATAATACATAATCTAGATAGATAGGTACATAGAGAGACATATCCCAATGGATTTGTATAAATACATACATACAAATACATTTTCAGAATGATTACATATCATGTTTTGTGATAAGAAAAGCATTGAAAATCATATAGATATGAAAATAATATTGAGGTATCAAATTGGAATATATTTAGGTATTTTAAAAAGTAGAATTAAAACTACAGAAATAATCTCCAAAGTCGTGAGAGCTATATGTTGTTGTCGTTCTTAGGTGCCATTGAGTCAGTTCCAACTCATAATGATCCTATGTACAAAAGAACGAAACACTGCCTGGTACTGTGCCATCCTCACATTCCTTGCTATGTTTGAGCCCATTGTTGAAGCTACTGTGTTACTTCATCTCGTTAAGGGTCTTCACCTGTTTCCCTGACCCTCTACCAAGCATGATGTCCTTCTCCAGGGACTGGTCCCTCCTGATAACATCTCCAAGGTACTTAAGACTACGTCTTCCCATACACACTTCTTTTTTTTTCTTTTTAATTATTATTTTAATATTTTAGAGTTTCTGGTTAAAGTTTACACAGCAAATTAGGTTCCCATTTAATAATTTCTACACATATTGTTCAGTGACCTTGGTTACATTTTCCACATCACGTCAACATTCCCATTATTTCCATTCTGGTTGTTGTTTCCATTATTCTTGCTTCCCTGCTCCACCCACCTCCCCGACTTTCTCACCTTTGTTTTAGGGTAAGTGTTGACTGTTTGGTCTCAAGTAGATGATTTTTTTTTTTTTTTTTAATAAAAGCCACACAGTACAATATCATGGGTGATAC
Organism: Trichechus manatus latirostris; assembly: GCF_000243295.1. Classification (NCBI taxonomy): domain Eukaryota; kingdom Metazoa; phylum Chordata; class Mammalia; order Sirenia; family Trichechidae; genus Trichechus; species Trichechus manatus. The sequence continues at coordinate 1,152,522 of NW_004443988.1, forward strand.
TGTTTATTTTACGAGCCAATCTGTTATTTAGTTGAAAGGTGACCTACAGGAGTCATTTCAGTTCGAAGTTTAAATAATATCTCAGAGTGATAGTCTTGGGGGTTCCACAGTTCCCTGCTGGTCCAGTAAGTCTGGCCTTGTAAGATTTTGAGTTTTGTTCTACAATTTTCTCCCATTGTATCTAAGACCATCTATTGTGGCCCCATCTATTGTGGCCCCGATCAGAATGGTCAGTAGTGGTAGCTGGGCACTGTCTAGTTCTGGTCTCTGGATAGGTGAGGCTGTGGATCCTGTAGGCAATTGGTCCTGCAGACTGGTTTCAACATGATTATTCCTATATTTTGCTGTAGATATATTAATGTATTTGATCCCAGGTGCTGTTCCAGATCCCTTTGAAGATGTTACATATTAAACAGTATAAGCAAATAAGCCCCATGGATTACATGTAAGGGACCATAAACTGGAACTACTCGCCCCAATAGCTCACAATTTAGGCAATCTTCCTTTCTCTGTAACATGCCAAGTGTCTCAGGGTATTTGCACTTGCTATTCCCTCTGCCTGGAAAACTTTCCCTATTTATCCAAATGGCTTTTGCCTTCACTTTCTTTAGGTTTCAAGTATTATCTTACCAACCTTATCAAGAGGCCATGGTATATATAAAATGATAGCCCTTCCTCACTCCCGGTCCCCCCCTATACTGCCCTCCACTAAAACATAAGCTCCAAGATGCTAAGGTCTTTTAGTCACTATGTCCTCACACAGTGCCTGTCACATAGTAGGTGCTCAATAAATTATTTCTTGAGTAGATGATTTGTTTTAAATTTCACTTAAACCTCACCAAAGTACTTTGAAATAGGAATGATCACCCTAAACACTAGGAAATTGAAGCCAGATAGGTTAGGTAGAGTTGTTATGGGTCGGTATTAATTCGATGGCATCTGGTTAGGTAATCTGTCCCAGGACACACAGGTAAAGGTGGTAGAGCTGGGACTTAATCCATTAAGAGGCAGTGAACAATTTCTTCCTAATATGTGCCAAGTTTTGGAGGGGTAGGCAAAGGAAAATGAAAGTACAGATTTTGAGGTGGAGGGAAAAAGGAGGCCCAGGACCTCAATATATTGTATTTCTTTTCCATGAATACTGGCTACCACATTTACTTGAAATCCAACCTTACAGGTGGCCATTGGAGCAAGGGATGAAAGAGCCCAGAGGTCTCCATCTTGTTTGAATTTTTTCACACATTTGAGTCTGAAAAATCTGTCAAAGTATTGAAGAAGGCTGAAACTACAAGTTACGACCAACTACTTGAACCTCAGCTCACAATAGGTCAAAGAAGGCTGTTGGTTAGTGTTCAAACATCTGGAGAACTTCAAGCTGTCTTATGGGTCACTTCTGACAGCATTATGTGTGGCTTTTTTTGGAGCATGTGATAGATGAACAGCAGGTTAACGTTCCCTGGATGCCCATCTGATAAAGTAAGAAATGGTTTGAGTTATTTGCTACTAAAATTGGGTTGGGGCTACTTTAGGGCCTGAATAACTGTGGAAAACTCTTGTCTCTGACATTACAAAATCACAATTAGTTTGGGAACAAAATCACAATTAGTTTGGGAAAAATTGCTAAACCAATTCTTGAAGGCCTTAGGCTCTTCAGAATATGATACCATGAGACAGAATTGACTAGCCTACTTTGCATTTCAAATGCATAAATCAGTTTCCCAACTCATAGAAGAGGCAGTTAAGACCTATTCTGAGAAAAGGATATACTGTGTCTACAGACATTGTATTAAGAGGAATCTTGCAGCAATTATACACCCATATCCCTGATTTACTATTTGAATCTGGCTTTACTTTAACTCTCTGGGAAAGTTCTATCTGTCCTATAGGGTCTCTGAGCAATTCGACAGCAATGGGTTTTGTTTTTTTAACTGAGCAAGCTGGGATTGGAACCATCAGTTTAGCATCCCATTTTTATCTTGTGTCTCTGATTTTCCTCACCCAATGTTTATCCCTGGTGTTAAAAGGCCACTACAGTGTATAGGAGCCAAAGATGCCAAACACAGATCTGTTTTGTGAGCCTCCCCCAGAGGACTTAGACATTCTTGCCCATAGTGCTTAAACAAATTTCAGAATTTGCCATGACTGTTTCCAACACATTTATTGGTATATTGAGCATGGGCAAACTCAGGCCAGTAGTTCCCATCTGAGTTTTTTTTTTTTTTTCCTTCCCAGTAGGAAGTGAGGGAGTTCTCAATAACAGGACTACCCTCATGCTCTGAAATACTCTGCCCCTTCCCTTTCTAACACTCCTTTAAATGTAGAAACTTAGCAAAAAATGTTTCCTAACATGTTGTATATTTTAATTAAAACTTCTAAGCTACTGGTTTAGCCCAAGGTATAGGCAAAGCCAGTCCCTCTCAATCCATTCCCGAATATTTTTAGATAAACATTAAATATAGATCCCTAGCTGATGACTTCATTTCTGAGTTCTAAGACAAAAAAGCACTCAAGGTACAGCCAGCCTCTCTTCAGTATTTTGTGTACAAGCTTTCTCTTTACTCTCATGAGACTTCCACAAATTTCTAGAAATATCTCTGGTGTCCTGGACATTTTCACCCCATGGAGAACTCACAGAAGACTATGGATAAACATAACTAATGTCACTAAATTTTACACTTTAAGAGTTGAATTGGCAAACGATTTGTTCCATATGTATTTACCACAATTATATTTAAAAAAAAAAAACCCACTGTACATTTGAATACTTAGTAAAGCAAGCTCCTCAGATACACCCCAAATCCCCACCCTATCTGGCAAGGCACTTAACATGCTATGACGTATAATTTCCATTTTATTTTCTTACAGGTTTGTTTTTCTTCAGCCTTTAAGGATTCAAATCCTTACGTGGGCTTTGGTGGAGGTCATGGGGCAGTACCTGCAGGTCTAAATCAGGGTCGGGGGGTTCTCTCCTTCCGGCTTCACGAGAACGGTTCCTGACTACCTTGCTGTGAATGGTACAACTCACGCAATAATGTAGTTTCATGTACAGCTTGGGAAGCACGTATGCGTCGAAGACACTCGCTTCGGAAATGTCCCGGACGTCTGCGGCCTCTACTATGTTTCGAATTACGAACTTCTTAACGGCCTTGTCTTTGGGCACGCAGAAGGCACAGTTCGTGCAGCGAATAGGCTGCGCATGGCCGCGGCCCTTTTTGGCACGACGGTTATTCCTCCTCTTCTTAGTTATTTTGGAACTGAGGACTCGAGAGAGCCCATACTCACTTCTAAGGAGCATTCTGGCTGTACTTCTTCCAAGACAGATGTGTTCGTTTTTTCTGATAGTATATTCAATATTCTTTGCCAATACCATAACTCAAATGCATCAATTCTTCCTCCATCTCCCTTATTCATTATCCAGCTTTCCTATGCATATGAGGTGATTGAAAATACCATGGCTTGGGTCAGGCACACCTTTGTCCTCAAACTGGCATCTTTGCTTTTAACACTTTAAAGAGATCTTTTGCAGCAGATTTGCCCAATGCAATGCGTCCTTTGATTTTTTGACTGCTGCTTCCATAGGCATTCATTATGGATCCAAGTAAAATAAAATCCTTAACACCTCCAACATTTTCTCCGTTTATAATGATGTTGATTATTGGTCCAGTTGTGAGGATTTTTTTTTTCTTTATATTGAGGTGTAATCTATACTGAAGGCTGTAGTATTTGATCTTCATCAGTAAGTGCTTCAAGCCCTCCTTACTTTCAGCAAGTAAGGTTGTGTCATCTGCGTATCACAGGTTGTTAAAGAGTCTTCCTACAATCCTGATGCTGAGTTCTTCAAATAAGTCAGCTTCTCGAATTCTTTGCTAAGCATACAGATTGAATAAACATGATGAAAGAATACAACCTTGACACACACCTTTCCTGATTTTAGAACATGCAGTATCCCCGTTCTTTTAGAAAGACGGCCTCTTGGTCTACGTACAGCTTCCCCATGAACACAATGAAGTTTTCTGGAATTCCACTCTTCTCAATGTTATCCAAAATTTGTTATGATCCACACAACTGAATGCCTTTGCATAGTCAATAAAACACAGGTAAAGATCTTTCTGGTATTCTCTTCTTTCAGTCAAGATCCATCTGACATCAGCAAAGTTATCCCTCCTTCCAACCTGGCAGTTCCAGGTTGATGTATTGCTGCAACATTTCTTGAATTATTTTCAGCATAATTTTACTTGCATGTGATGTTAGTGATATTGTTCAGTAATTCTACATTCCATTGCATCTTTCTGTGGAACAGTAACGTATGTATATGGAGTCTCTTCCATTCTATTGACCAGGTAGCTGTCTTCCAAATTTCTAGGCATTGGCGAGTGAGCATGTCCAGCGCTGCATCAGCTTGTTGAAATATCTCAATTGGTGTTCCCTCAATTCCTGGAGCCTTGTTTTTTGCCATTCCTTTCAGTGCAGCTTGGACTTCTTCCTTCAGTACCATCTGTTCTTGATCATATGTTACCTCCTGAAATGCTTGAACATTGGTACAATAACTGTGTGTATTCCTTCCATTTTCTTTGGATGCTTCCTGTGCCATTCTTTTTTTTTTTTTTTTTGCCCATAGAATCCTTCAATGTTGAATTTTTTCTTTAGTTCTTTCAGCTTGAGAAATGTCAAGCATGTTCCTCTCTTTTGGTTTTCTAACTCGAGGTCTTTGTACATTTCATCGCAATACTTTGTCTTCTCTAGCTGCCCTTTGAAATATTCTGTTCAGCTCTGTTACTTTATAATTTCTTCCATTCACTTTAGCTACTCTACGTTCAATAGCAAATTTTAGAGTCCTTTGACATCCATTTTGGTCATGTTTTTCTCTTTTTTTTTAATGACGTTTTGCTTTCTTCATGTATGATATCTTTCAAGTCATAGCATAATTTGTCTGATCTTAGGTCATTAGTATTTAATGCCTCAAATCTGTTCTTGAAATGGTCTCTAAATTCAGGTGGAATATATTCAAGGCCATACTTTGGTTCTCCTGGACTTGTTTTTATTTTCTTCAGCTTCAACTTTAACTTGCACAGGAGCAATTGATGGTCTGTCCTCAGTCAGCCCCTGGCTTTGTTCTAACTGATGGTGCTGAGCTTCTTGATGGTCTCTTTCCACAGATGTAGTCGATTTAATTCCTGTGTACTCCAGCCAGTGAAGACCACGTGTATACTAACCATTTACGTTGTTGAAAAAAATATTTCCAAGAGTGATGACCTATGAGTAAGTCATTGGTCTTTCAAAATTCTATCATGTTATCTCCCACATAGCTTGAATCACCAAGGCCATATTTTCCAAGTGCAGATTCTTCTTCTTTGTTTCCAACTTATGCATTCCAATCACCAGTAATTACCAATGCATCTTATTGTATGTTTGATCAATTTCAGATTGTAAAAGTTGGTAAAAATCTTCAATTTTTTCATCTTTGGCATTAATGGTTGTGTGTAAATTTGAATAATAGTTATATTAACTGATCTTCCTTGTAGGCATGAGGATATCTGCTATCCCTGACAACACCGTATTTCAGGATAGGTCTTGAAATGTCCTTTTTGATAATGAACGTAACACCATTCCTCTTCAATTCTTCATTCCCACTGTAGTATACCATATGATATTCTCTTTCAAAATGTCCAATACCAGTCCATTTCTGCTCACTAATGCCGACGATAATGAACTTGCAGCATTCCATTTCATTTTTGACAATTTCCAATTTTCCTAGATTAATACTTTGTACATTCCACCTTCCAATTATTAATGGATGTTTGTGGCTGTTTCTTCTTATTTTGAGTGGTACCACATGAGCAAATGGAGGTCCTGAAAGCTTTACTCCATACACGTCATTAAGGTCAACTCTAAGGAGGCAGTTCTTCCCCAGTGGTATTTTGAGTGCCTTCCAACCTGAGGGGCTCGTCTTCCAGCACTATATCAGACAATGTTCTGCAACTATTTACAAAGCTTCCACTGACCAATTTTTTTAGAAGTGGATCACCACGTCCTTCCTCCCAGTCTGTCTTAGTCAGGAATCTCCACTGTAACCTGTCCACCATGGGTGACCCTTCTGACATTTAAAATACTGGTGGCATAGCTTCCTGCATCACAGCAGTATGCGAGTCACTACAGTACGTAAAAATGACAGATGTGTGGTGGGAGAGCTATATATAAACATCCAAATCACACAAATTTTATATCATTAAAAATACACTCATTTTTTAAAGTTGTTTAATGAGAATTGAAATCATTAAGAAAAATATGGGTATAGTATCCAAATATTTATGTAATTTTAAATAAATATTAACACTTTTACAAGCACTTATATCAAAACAACAAAGAACCAACACCCGTTGCAATCGAGTCAATTCCAACTCATAACTATCCAATAGGACAGAGTAGAACGGTCCCATAGGGTTTCCAAGGAGCAGCTGGTAGATTTGAACTGCTGACCTTTTGGTTAGAGCCAAGCTCTTAACCATTAGAGCACTAGGGCTTCTATATAAAAATACATTAGCTTAAATCAAATTGAAAACACACTAAGAAAAATACATGTACTATATTTGATAAGATTCCTGGGTGGTGCAAACTATTTGTGCTTGTCTACTAACCTAATGGTTGGAGGTTCAAACTCACCTAGTGGCTCTGAGGAAGAAAGGATCATAGTGATATGCTTGAGTAAAAATTATAGCCGAGAAAACCCTACAGAGCAGTTTTACTCTGTAACACATGGGGTAGGAATGAGTCAGAATGGACTTGTAAGCAGCTGGTGGGCTTAAAGAGCCCTGGTGGCACAATGGTTAAGCACTTGGTTGCTAACCGAAAGGTCAGCAGGTCAAACCCACCCATGACTCTGCTGGAGAAAAGACCTTGAGATCTTTTCCTGTAAAGATTACAGCATAGGAAACCCTATGGGACAGTTTTACTATCATATAGGGTTGCTACAAGTTGGCATCAACTCATCGGTGCACAACAATGACAGCAATAGTATCATCATTTACCGACATTGTTAAATATTCTTCAAAATATGTTTTTTTTTCTGTATGTTTTCTGAGTCTTTGGCTTTATTTTTTATTTTTTTTTATTGTACTTCAGGTGAAGGCTTACAGAACAAATAGTTTCTCATGAAACAGTAGTACACGTATTGTTTTATGACATTGGTTAACAACCCCACAACATGTCAACCCTCTAACTTCTCAACCTTTTTTTTTTGGTGAAAATATACATAGCCAAAG
>NW_004443988.1:1165468-1166916 GCF_000243295.1 Trichechus manatus latirostris
GTTTTATTTTGGACGCCTACTGGAACCATCCTATCCTGTTTTTGTAAATGTTTTGATACTGTCTGCTGTCTTCGGGGCATTCAGTAGTTATTTTTCTTGTTTATTGATTGTAGATTTGTTTGTTTTGTCCTTTTTTTTTTGAAATTTGACTATTTCTGAGCAGGCGGACTGTGTGTTCTTTGTTGTTTGCTCGTCTGTAGGCACAATACTTTTCACCTCCTCCTACAATTGGCAAGGTCAGTCACTCAGATATTGTATGGCAGGGAAGGTCTAGCTGAAGAGGAGTTACTGGGACAGGTTGTTTGTGGCACTTACTACAGCTACCAGGGCGGGTCGGTAATCAGTAGGCCATGCCTGTGCTGCTTGGTGGTGTCATGTTAAGCGCACGGTGCCAGTAGGCAGGATGTAGCGGGGAGATTGTTATGCATGGAGCTAAGATGGACATGGGAGAAAGAAGACAGGAACAGGAGCCAAAAACATACAAACAAACAAAAAGAATGCTAGGGGAGCTTGCCTTTGGAGTGGAGAGATGAGAGACTATGAAATGGAGAAAAACAGAAAGGGGAAGAAAAGAAAAGAAAAGAATGAATAAATAAAAATTGGAAAGGTTAAAGAACTTCAAATTCCCAGTTATCCCACCGGTGCAGCTATGAGGTCTGGGGAAGTCGCTCTCAGGTGTTGCAGTATAGCCTGGCTATAAGGTGTAGAGGTATACAACACCAGGTATTCAGTGAAGAAAAAGAGAAGGAAGATATAGAGAGGGGAGAAACTGAGTAATGAAGAAAGACAAAAAGGGAAAAAGAGGGAAAAGAAAACAAAACAAATAAAAAAAAAAAGAACAAAAAAGCCCCCCAAAAAATGGAAAAAAAAAGAAAAAAAAAAAAAACAATGAAAAAAGAAATGCCCTCAGGGATCCCTCTCCACTTCTGTGCAAGCCGAGGGGAAGTTTCCTCGCCACGCAGCACTGCCTGGCCAGAAAGGGCTCCCAACTCAAGAATAGGAAAAGAAAACAAACAAACAATTCAAACAAACAAATGAACAAAAGCCCTGGGATCCCACCAGTGCGGCAGCCTAGACCAGGAAGCAACTCCACACTCGAACGGAGCTCCACAGCCCCTCAGGAAGAAGCAAAGATGGCGCACGGAGCCAGGTATTTGAACAAAAGGAGGGGAGGTGGTGAGAGGTAAGGAGGAAATCAAAAGAAACAGAAAAAAAGCAACACCAGCAGCCAACAAATGGCACCCAGATAGCCGGCCCGTTCGGGTGTGTGGAATCCAAGCAGCCGGTGTTTCCTGGACAAGAGATTGTGGCCTCGGGAAGCAGAGGAAGCCAAGTGGGGGTGAAGAAGGGTGGGAGGTGTGAAAGCATATATCGCAAATTACCAGTTGTTTTGTCTCCCACTGGAAGTTCCATGAAGCTGCTTTCTCGAACCCCTGTTTACTGGTCTC
>NW_004443988.1:1167134-1203473 GCF_000243295.1 Trichechus manatus latirostris
CTTGGCTGAGTTCTTTATCTCTTCATTTGATGTTTTAGGGTTTCAGGATTGTTGTTTCCTCTGTTCGGCTTAGTTTTTCAGATCTTTGCTATGGAGGGACGACGTGGTGCTTCTGCCTAGAGTGCCATTTTGCCAGAAGTCCCAAAATATTTTTTTTATTATCAGCATAATATTTCAGCACACAGAGTTATTACAACTTATTTAACCGTACCAATACTGGTCAATTATGTTGTTGTATCCAAATATTGGCAATTATAAATAACCTGGTAGTCAAATCTTTAGTCATATTTCTCTCCTTACAATAAAATTTTAAAATTGAAAATACTGTATCAAATTGTGTAAATATATATAGATACTAATACCAAATAGATATAGATTCACATAAAGATAAGTGAACACATATTGTTATAAGATACATAAGTAAACATAATAAGGTAAAAGATTCCCTTCATTCCTATACCCCTGCCCTTACCTCTATATGACCCAGTCATCCTACTCGCAGATCATCATTTTTAGAGAGGTTCTTAGACATATCCCAATGGATTTGCATAACTACATACATATATGACAATAGATATATGGAAAGATATCATATCATATTTATGATAAGAAAGGCATTACCAGAACTTTTACACACACACACACACACACACAAGATAATCTATCTTGACAAATTTTCACATCAGAATAAATAAGTCAGTGTCATTATTTTTAATGATTCCATGGTTATACAAGTTGTAGTGTTAGGATTATCATATTTAATGCAACCAGGCCCACTGTTAAATTGTAAGATTTTAAATTTTCCCTTCCCTATCTAATCAGTTTTCTCTTATGGAAGTATATATTTGAAAGGATTCCCAGAGTGTGAATATTTGCTAGTACTTGCCAAATTTCCTCCATCAAGGTTGTCCAAATGGAAAACTGAAGACCACATTCGGAGATGCATTAGCAGGACTTAAAAGACTCAGAATGTAGTTGTACTCACGGCTAGAATTTATTACAGTGACATGGTGAGCTTATATATGAGTCATAAGGGAAAAAGACTTGGGCAGAGTCTGGAGGATTCCATTTGCAGCCTTTCTTCTGTTCTCTCCCTCCCATGAAGGTACACAGAAGGCACTCTTTCCCCAGCAACAAAAATGCAACGACATGTGCATCGTGTTTCTCCCCTGGGAAGCCCCCTAGAGACTTAGTGCCCAAGGCTTTTGCTGGAGTCTGGTCACATAGGCACCCTCTACCTGGCATGTACCAAAATTCCAGACTCCCAGAAGGAACACAGGCATTCAATGTAAAGCATATTACTGTGCAGAGTCTAGGCAGTGTGCTTTTCATCATTTAGGGAGAAGTGGGAACCCTCCTAAAATCCAAGATCCCAGATGTCAAACTTGCAAGCTGGCTGATCTAACAATACATGTCCCAGGCCTGCTATATGAACCCTTCTCTGTACCAAAACACATCAGCAGTGCTTGATATTTTCTGTTTCCCTATACACTATCAGATAAATACTCTTATCTTTTTTTTTTTTTTTTTTTTCCTGGGGTAGTGGGGGAGGAATGAAGAGGAAGGGAGTAGCAGGCTGGGTGGTAAAATTTATATTTCATAATTGATTCAATTTTCATTTTATTAATCATGACTGAAGTTGTTTTTTATCTAGTTCTTGGTCGCTTGTATTTCTTTGAAGTGTTTTGTCAGACCATGTGTTAGAATAATTTTTATATTTTAAAAAAAAGCCCTTTTCTGTCATATGAATTACAAATTTTTGTGGGTTTTTTTGTTATTTTTTAAAAAAATCGATTTACTATAGGCCTTTTAACCTTGTTTGGGATATCTCAGGCCATTCTAATGTTTATTTTAATGTAATGAAACCTTTTGTGATGGCTAAGATTGTGTGTCAACTTGTCTGGGCCATGATTCTCAGTGGTTTGGCAGTTAAGATGTAGTCTGGCAGCTATGTAATGATGTAATCATCTTCATAATGAGATCTGATATAATGTAATCACCTCCATAATGAGATCTGCTATGAGCAGCCGATCAGTTGAAAAGGGGTTTCTTTGGGAGTGTGGCCTGCATCTAATATGTGGACTTCCTGGGGAAGCTCATGGGCTTTTGTTCTCTCTGAATCCTGCATCTGGCTCCCTATCTGACCTCCTGTTCTTGGGACTTGAGCTAGAAGCTACCTGCCCATCTTAGGATTTATGAGCCTCTGCAATCTGTGAACCAGAGGCCTGCTGTCTGACCTCCTGATATTGGGCTCATCTGCCCTGCAGCTACGTGAGTCAGGACAAGCCTCCAGCCTGACCAACGAACTTGGGACTTTCCAGCCTCTACAACTGCATGAGCCAGTTCCTTGATATAAATCTCTTTCTCTCTCAGCCTAAGACACCTTTCAAACTTTCTTTTTTAATTTCTGGGTTACAATTCACCTCTTTTCTTCTTGTATTTTTGTAATTTCCTTTCTTTATGTTTAAATATTTTATATATCTTGAACTTATATGATTATGGTGATCTAGAGTTCATTTCCTTTTTAGGCTTTTAAAATATTTAGTTATACCATGAACTGAATTAACTTTTTTTTTTAATCACTTACCTGATGCGACCTTTACCATATATTCAATTTCTCTAGGCTATATACACAGGGGCACTCATTTCTGTACCAGTGATTACAGCATCCCTCGTCTAGAACCAATAACATAATACTGAAGATCATGTGGAGAATAAGTGCATGAGGCTACCCGGGGCAGATCTGGAAAGCACATAAAACTGTGAGAGACTAACACTGCAAGGCATTGAGATGTATTACAAAGTCAAGGTAACCTTTAAATACATTTCATAATTTTTACTATACTCATTCTCCAGATGAACTTTCAGTATCATGTTATTAAATTAAAAATAAAGTACTAACACTTCCATTCAATTACAGTGAATTTAATAATACATAAAGAGAATTAATATATTTACTTTCTTGATTATCTCCAATGTTTTTGGCTCCGTTTAATTTTTATTTGATACCATCAGCAACATTTCAGTATTCACTTTATATAAGAATCTATTTATTTTTTATAAATTTATTCCTAGAAGGTTTATTTTATTTTACTTTATTTTTACTCTGAAGAGAATTTTTTCCCTCTATTGGAGCCCTGGTGGCACAGTGGTTAAAGAACTTGGCTGCTAACCAAAAGGTTAGCAGTTCGAATCCTCCAGCCACTCCTGGGAAACCCTATGGGGCAGATCTACTCTGTCCTATAGGGTCGCTATGAGTTGGAATCAACTCGATGGCAACGGGTTTGGTTTGTTTTTTATTATGCTGTTTAATTAGATTTATTATACAATATACATTGGTAAACTACTGATTTTTTATATTGATTCTGTTATCACATGTTCTACTGTATTATTCTTTCTAAACTTTTTTAGTTCATTCTCTTAGAATTTCCTTACATATATTGATATAATATGCAATATTCAAATATCACAATCTTGCCTCTTTAGAAGTATTTCTGTACCTAATATTGCTGTTTTATCTAATTACATTTGTTTAGTATGAACAGAAAAAAATAAATAATACTGGTAATGATGTGTCCTTTGTTTTCTTTCTGGCTTATTGTTCATTATTGTTTCATTAATGGGGAAAAAAGTTATTTGTATAGGAGTAGTGAGAGAAAAAGAGAGAGAGTCAAGGAAATATCCATCGATTTATTTTTTCTAAGACTTTTAAAGAAACCTGGTTGTTGAATTTTATCAAAGAATTTTACTGTTTAATAAATCTTTCTTGAGGGAAAATATTGTGTCCTTACAGAAGCATCCACCGGCGCTTTATCTGAAGTTACCTCCCGAAGTACTCTTACTACGTCTTTCTTTGTAGTTACTCCAGAATAGATATCAAAATTGTGAAATAATCTGTAAATTTTTTTATTTGGTTACTTTCTCTTTCCCCATAGGGAATGTTAACTTCCCAAAGTAGGACACTGTCGACCGTCTGTTTTGCTCACATCTGTATCTTTAAGAGTTAGAACAGTAATTCTCACACAGTAGGTGCTCAAACACTATTTACTGAATGAAGAAGCAATGCATTTTAAATTTATTCATGATTTTATTGGTTAATATTTATTTGGAATTTATATTGCCATCCCTAAATTAATTGGCCTATAGTTCTTTCGTACATGTTCATCTGCTTTCAGAGTTTTTCTAATTTTGTCTTTAAAAAGACATTAAGAATGACATTTAAATATATATGTATATGCACACACATATATACACATTATATATATACTATATATATAAAAGATTGAAGATTTATATATATATATGATAGAAGTTGTCAAAGATTTCATTTTACTTGGATCCACAATCAACAACCATGGAAGCAGCAGTCAAGAAATCAAATGACATTGGGCAAATCTGCTGCAAAAGATCTCTTTAAAGTGTTAAAAAACAAAGATGTCACTTTGGGGACTAAGGTACGCCTGACCCAAGCCATGGTATTTTCAATCACCTCATATGCATGCGAAAGCTGGACAATGAATTAGGAAGACTGAAGAAGAACTGATGCCTTTGAATTATGGTGTGGTGAAGAATATTGAATATCTCATGGACTGCCAAAAGAATGAACAAATCTGTCTTGGAAGAAGTACAGCCAGAATGCTCCTTAGAAGCAAGGACGGCAAGACTTTGACTCATGTACTTTGGACATGTTATCAGGAGAGACCAGTCGCTGGAGAAGGACATTATGCTTGGTAAAGTGGAGGGTTAGCGAAGAAGAGGAAGACCCTGGATAAGATGTATTGACCCAGTGGCTGCAACAATGGGCTCAAGCGTAACAACAATTGTGAGGATGGTGCAGGACCAGGCAGTGTTTAGTTCTGTTGTACATAGGGTCGTTATGAGCTGGAACTGACTTGATGGCACCTAACAACAACAGTATGTATATATTTCCTTTCAATGCCTTGAACTATTTTACATAGTATAAAAATTATCTGTCACTTAAATATTTAAAATAATTCATTGGGAAAAGTAGCCAAACCCTTCATTTTAGGTACACATTCCTCTTTGATAATTTGTCTATTTCATATGGTTATCTGATTTTTGTATTATTTCTGGAATCTATTTTGTTGACTTATGTTTCTCTAGAAATCCATATATTTCATCCAAATTTTGTGTAAGGTTGTGTATATATGTTGTGTGTGTGTGATTTCTTCTATATCTGTATTTCTTTTTTTCTTCAATTAGTATTTCCAATTATTATTTATTTGTAATTTTTTTATTTTTGTTCTTGCCTAGTGTGCCTAAATGTTAAATATTTAAAAATACATTTTATAATTTACTTGTGGCAGTTTTTTACTACTTTCCTTTGTTTACATTTTGATTGTTAATTTTTCTTTTAAATTGCTGTTGTAAGTGGTCTAGTATATATACGTTTTGGAATTCACTGATATTTTATTTTTGCTAAATGTATATGCATGTGTGTGTGTGTCTGTGTGTTTATACACTCCTGGGCATTTAAAGGAGCCCTGGTGGCAGTGTGGTTAAGCGTTTGGCGGCTAACCAAAAGACTGGCAGTTCGAATTCACCAGCTGCTCCTTGGAAACTCTATGGGGCAGTTCTACTCTGTCCTATAGGGTCGCTATGAATTGGAATCGATTCGACGGCGGCACGTTACGGGCATTTAAAATATATATATATATATATTTTTTACTTTTGTTTTTCTTTTGTATTCAGTTTTTAGAAGTTATATTGCAGCTAGATTAAATATGATATTGCATTTATATTTTTCTATATAATTATTCTCAAGAGTCTTAGGAATTTACATGAAGGAAATACTTTAGTTTCTAGATTCTAAACTAATAATGTTTTTGAGACACACCATCATTTTAAGAGAGCTTTTTAATAATAGATTTTATTTTGTTTGGGCTCATAGTTGCCACCAATAAGAAATTAATTTTATAATCATGTAAGCAATGCCCCAGTAACTATGTTCAATATATACATATATTATAAAATATACCCTGATTTTAATGTAGGTAAGATATTTTAAAGTATTTATTTTAGCATTAAAGGCTTCTAGTTATATATATGATAAAAACAGAGGTACATTCACAAAGATATTTAAAGCAGAAATATTTAAAATAGTAAATAGTAATGTTTAAATAAATGCCTAAAATTAGAGAAACATCTAAGTAAGTTAAATCAAGTCTAAATCTTATGCAACTATATGAAATAATAGCCAACATGTATTTATGAGAATATTATTTATGACAAAACTTTAAATTAATAAGAAGAATTAAAAAATATACCTGTATAGCACTATCTAAAATATAGTTGCATATAGACACTGGAAGTATACCGAGGAAAAACATTGTTTTTAAACGGCACTTTAAATGTTGTCAGTAATGAGATTAGAGGAAGTTCTGCTTTCTCTTTTCAATTCCTCCTTCCCAATTTTGTTCTAAGGGCATTTATGCAATAAGGAAAACAAACAAAGAAAAACATAGTAAATTCAGAGATTCAAAGAAAGAAACAAAGGCCAATCTTGCATGAACCATCTCCTTATTCCTCCAGAGTACTGAGAGAAGAGGAGTAGAGACTGACTTCAGAATGGCTTTTCTCCCCTGCCTGAGACATCCAGACAGCAAAAACTGCCTATAGGTAGATCTGAGTTAAATGGTTTTCATGTGATTGAGGACCCACAGAACAGAGGATCTTTGTAGTCCAGGTCAAGACCTGGATTTCCTTGTAAGAGTTTTATTTCCTATTAAAATAATATAAGCTATTTATTTATTTATTATATATGTTATGATTGAAAGATTTTTTTCTAAGCTAAGACTGAAGGCAAATACCATAAAGTTTTAGGGATGGCCATAATTATCTTTGTTATCCAGGACGCCATCATTTCTCACAGCTGGCTTTCCCCAGAACCATTGATTTCACTATTCAATTCCTCCTCTCACTTTCCATATTTATATGCCTTGCATTGCCAACAAAACTGATGTCTTTGAGGACAACACCTCAATCTTCTTTAATTTTTTATCTGCTTTGTATTTTGTAAAAGTTTGGTATATAGGATAATCCCTATATATATAGATAGATAGATAGATAGATAGATAGATATATGTGTATATTTTTTGCATTGAATCAAATTGAATTGTGTCATCTCTTCTCAACGAGGATTTCTATTTTTATGGCCTATTTTAAGGTGGAACTTAAACCATTATTTCATGGAGAAATAACTATAGCATCATGCTGGTGTTGTTATTTTTCTATTCTCCAGTGACACTGGAAGTGGAATGTCACAACAATGTCAGATTCCCATCCAACATCTCAGTGTGTGCCTGCTCCTCCCTTACTGGCATGTTTCCTCGCCTGCTGGTATTTTTGTTTCATGTACTCCATGTTGACAAATGCAACATTTTCCCACCGGCGTCTTCATTGTCAAAATGTATTTGCATCACTTGCCCCGTCTAGTTTGTGTTGAAAAAAAAAATTACATGCAAAATCCAACCTGCCTTTTTTTTTTTTTAATTTTATTGTACCTTAGGTGGAAGTTTACCGCTCAAGTTAATTTCCCATTCAAAAATTTATACACATTATTGTTTTGTGACATTAGTTGCAATCCCCACAATGTGACGGCATGCTCCACCTGTCCACCCCAGATTCTCTGTGTCCGTTCATTCTTTTACTGGCCCTTTCTGCCTTCTTGTCTTGCTTTGGGGCAGGAGCTGCCATTTGGTCTAATACTGGATTGAACTAAGAGGCACCTAAATTTTTTAGATTAATCCCTACACACACGCACACGCGCACACACGTACATACATACACATACACACATGCACTTGATTTCTCACGTCAGTTTCCAAACCGCCCCCCCAAAATCAAGTATAATATAAAAATATATCTTTAAAGGATATGGGTTGTTACTTTTGTGTTTTGTAATACTTTTTAAACATGATTACACAGACAAAACAAATAGTTTTGCTCTTTCAAAGTGTAATTTTTAAAAAACTATAACAACAAATCTCAGGCAAATATGTAGTAAGCACATGTCAAAGATATTTTTCAGCTTATTAATGATGAAATTATCAGGATGGTAAAGATGGTTCAGGGAGAACTGGAGAGATGCAAATGTTTATAGTGTCTGAAACTAAAAGAAAAATAAAATAAAAAGACTTGAATGAGATTGATAATTTAGGTACAAAACTAGTTAATGTCCATACAGGGCAATATAACTGTTACGTTTGGTGGGAATTACTTACATGTTGCAGACACAATACATTTCCATTGTTATTGGATGAGAATCGTCAGCATTTCTCTTAGTTGTGTTCATGTTAACAAGTGCCCCTACAAAGTTGTAAAATATCCTAAACAATAGTAAACAGCAAGTCAAGAAAGGAAATATACACTTAGAGAATCAGAAACCCCTTGGTGGGCCTGTTAAAAAAATGTCTTACAGGATATTGAAAGAACTCCCAGTAATCCTTGTCATGTTTTGCATTATTTTTCTTAAAATCTGAATTTTTTGAATAATTTTTGAATAAAATGACTTGACTGTAAGCATGTCTTCATTTGATGTAAAAAACAAACAAACAAAAAAAAATAGTTTTCATCCTTGACTGGATTTAAAATATATTAATGGTCAGGATTTTTTTAGCCTTTTCTCAGTCAGCCAGTGCAGAATGATATGGCCTCTTTGAATGAGGCTTCTTTCTCCGAAAAACAGTGAAGGGATGCCTACTATGTGCCAGGTGCTGTGTCAAACAAATGAAAAAAAAATCTAATTCTTCCTCTTTGGAGCTTAGAGCCTAATTGAGAAGACAGATGCATGACCAATTATAATAGACTCTGACTAGTGTTTGCAGGATATTGTGGCCCCCAGGGAGGCAGCACCTGATGTAAGGGCTTCTGAATCAAAACTGCCTGATTTTACCACTGACAATCACATTGTTTATTGACTGCACACAGGATTCATAATATACTTTTATTCCTTAATTTCAAGCTTGAAATCTTTAAACATGCATAGCATACTTCTCTGACTCCCTAACCAGAGGATATAAAAATAATTTAAGCTGATAAGGTGACTCTGGGTCATTATGATAAATACACAACACTGTGTTAGACTGTCATTCCTCAATGACCCAGAGTCCATTGAGTCATACTGTGTGTGCTTTTCCACATAATAAATAACCCCAGCCTGCTATCTTTTTAAATTACTGTATCTGCTTTAGATGATTTTATGTCTCCTGAAATACTGCCCGATGTTACTTTGATAAGTACAGTGAAAATATTAATCGGTGTAGTTATGCAGAGTTTCATATGAAAATGTTATAAATATGTGATTGTTGGGCTGTTATTTTTCACATCATGATAAATCATGTTCATATCACAAAATGAAAGTCAAATCGTTCTTTACTTTGGTCTTCTTATCTGTAAAATGGGTAGAATGCCAGACAATAATGATAAGCTACTCAACTAAAAAGAGCTTCAAGAAAATCAAAAAAATCTTCTCTAAGACTGAGCATTATTGAAGCAAAAGGGATGCCATTCTACTTTTGCAAAGAATAATTGAATAGTTTCTCTTGTTCTATGTTACTTGGAAAAAGCTTTCAACACAGCATGTTCAATTCTACTCTTGATTTCTCAGATGGAGAGAATTTGGGAGGGTTGTGAGACACTCAACTGTAAATTGCTGATGAAGTGCTTTTCTCATTACACTTGTGTCCTAAAAGGGCAGGTCCCTGAGTCTTCTTGCAGCCATCTGTGAATTTTAGTTATCATTTTAGTCTCTGGTATTACTGGGTAGTGTATTTCATCAAAGATTCAAGGCCCAGTATTAATTAAGAAAAGAGAGTATATGAGTCTCGAAGATTCTTCTTCTACTTGAACATTATTAGAAGCAGGGGCATTGTGAGGCTACCTCAGGCCAACGGGCATCTGAACTCCATGAATCGATTTTCTTTGGTCCCATTTTTGTTTTCTTCCTCCCCTTAAAAATTATCCCCAGAGAACTGAAGATTGACTTGTTGTCAAGATTCCATTTTCTTTACAGAACAGTGTTTTTCTAGAGAAGATTACATGAAATAAAACTCTATTTCCTGAGCTATACCTCACCTTTGACTTCCATGATATGGAGATGAACCCTTTTAAGAAAAGAATAGCACAAATGTGGTATTAAAGTCACACAGTTGAGCCTGGAATACAAATACAAGCATTAGCCCCATAATCAGAATTTCTCCCTGTCAGGTAGGACACAGATTAAAGTGGTTTGCATTTGCTTTCTTTCTTAGAAAGCTAGGTAAAGACACAAGACAAAGAGACTAAGGCTAGACCATTGATTCATTTAATTCATAATTATTTCTTGTCAAACATGTAGACAGAAAGAAAGAGCCCTTGTCTTCATTGAGCTCATAATCCAGCAAGAAAGATCAATATTGCACAAGGTTGGTTGGGGGCATTGTGGGTGATGGATGATGTGCCAGAAGTTGGTATGTAGACCATGAAAATTTAGCCTGGTCTTGGAGAGAGGAAAAGTGTCTCACAGAAAAGGAAGCATAAGCTAAGACATAAACTTGAGTTAGATGGTGAGTGAAGTAGGGTGATGGGGAGAGAGGTCCCTTCAGGCACAAGTAACACTTTTGAAAGCATTGAAGAAAACTTGATTTACCAAAGTTAAGAAAACAAGAGGCAGAGAGTACAAGATGAGGTTGGAAAGTTAGAAAATGCCCAGGCCTTCAAAGAGATTTTATCTTAAAGTGCAATGGAAAATAATTAAAAGATTTTAAGGAGAAAAATGAAGATTACCATAATAACATTTACGTTTTACAATGATCAGTCTTCCTGAGTGTGGAGAATAGATGAGAGAAGGCAGAAGAAGTCTTCCTTAGCTGGCGGCCTGTTTTATTAGCACAGTGAGTGGAATGTGTTTAACATGGGTTTGGACAACAGCTGAAGCACTTTCCCTGCTAGAAATAAAACCCAGAGAGAAAGATCAGCTTGAGATGATTGTATGCTTGCTGACTTCCCTGACACTATTATGTTTGTTGTGTCAAGAAAATGTCAGTGTTGGAAAAGGGAAGTGGTGACACACATGTAGTAAAAATTTCCCCTACATCTAGTCCTCAGTTTCTCTCTGTTGCCCATCCCTGATGGGTCAGGGCCTGAATATGAGCCACAGTGGCTGACTATGGCCAACCAAAAGCATACACAAGGTTCTGAAGATGTGCCTCACTCTATGGAAGAGCCACGACAGTCAGTTACAGGAGCTCCCAAACTGAGTGTGTTTGTAGGGATTGGAGGGGAGTGTCCCCCCAGGGACGAGGATAAGCCAAGATAAGCCATAGGAAGGGGCCTAGTAAAGACACAAACCACACTGAAGCTCCTATTGAGTCAGGCAGCTCCGAGCACCAGCTGTCCATCACGGGTAGGGTCAGCAAGAGAATCAACCCTGACAGCCGTCTTACTGTCATATGTTCCTAATGAAGCCCTGGTCTGGGAATCAAGTCTCTTTTCAACTTTTCTTGAGGTGACAGGTGCTTAGGGCAACCCATGGGAGTGGTAGCTGATATTTGTATGTATGCCTTAGCCATCTGTCATATATTTTAAAAAGTGAATAGTTTTTATGGGTTGGGTAGGCATTTTGTCTATTGATGAGCACACAGTTGACAGCTAATAAATATTTAATTTAATCAAGTATTTCAAAAGAATCATCTTTTTCCTTTTAGAAATTTGGCCAATTTTGGACAGTAAATTCAAGTATTTTTATCAAACCACTTTTATATCAGCAATTCCACAACAAGCATTTTGACACAAAATCAACACACTGAAGAGTTGAGGGTTTTTTTTCTTCTTAGATAAGTGTCTTTGGTAACTCACTGCCTTTTTCTTTTTTTTTCTTTTGTGAGCACACATCTCTTCTTTTAATTTTCATCCCTACAGATTACAAAATTTTGCAGAGAATTAGGTCACTATATGCCTTGCCCAAAGGGAGGCTCCAAAAACGTGGAAGAGAAAATTAGTTCACCTTCAGGAAATAATTTTAACTTGAGTTTAAAATATAAACTCAGAACTTTGTATTGACAGAAAGTAGAGCTTTCTCTCCTCTCAGCTTTTTTCTTTGTCTTTCCGACTTGCAGGTTACAGTCCCCTGCCACAGTCCCTCTTCTAATGGTTCTGGAAGATACTTTGTGGTGTGAAACGTAGGCATCAGCATGGCTTTTACTGACTTCTTCCCAAATTAAACCCTAGCCGTTTGTTGAAATCGTTGTTTCCTCTGTAACTCTAGCATCTAGAAGACTTAAGGTAGACTTGTGGTTGTTGTTTGTAACAGTCAGGTCAATTCTGACTCATGACAACCCCATATGTGCAGAGTAGAAAAGCTCTATAAGATTTTCAAGGCTGTAACCTTTTGGAAGGAAATTGTCAGGTCTGTCTTCCCGGGCACCTCTGGGTGGGTTTGAACTGCCAACCTTTTAGCTAGTAGTCGAGTGCTCAACTGTTTGTGCCATTGAGGGACACCTTTAAGGGTATACCCATATATACTTGCTGCCATCGAGTCTGACTCATAGTGACCCTATAGGACAGAGTAGAACTGTCCCATAAGGTTTCCAAGGAGCAGCTGGTGGATCTGAACTGCAAACCTCTTGGTTAGCAGCCAAGCTCTTAACCATTGCGTCACCAAGGCTCCAGGAAGAAAGGCTTCCCTAACCAGGAATCGAACCTGTTCTGTGGCTGTGAGAGTGCCGAATCCTAACCCCTAGACCACCAGGGGTACACAGTAGGCACTTAGTAAATTCTGGGTAATAAAGAAATGAATGAAATACTATAAAATTAATACATATATATTATAGAAATATTGGAAATATTGTGTGTGTGTGTGTGTGTGATATTGCTACCCTGAGATAACCAGGGTTAACATTTCAGTGAAATGTTTTGGATGATTCTTTATTAAAGTTATTGAGCTCCTGAAGAGATCATAATGATAAAATCCTGGAAAAGTTAATCAAAGCAGTAAAGAGGGCCAGGGAAAGGCAATGGATTGTGATTTCAAAGGAAGTTGAGAGGATGCATTAGGATGAATCTTTTCAAATAAGCTAGGGCAAGAAATAGAATCATTTACTCCAGGAAAACTCATCGAGGTGCGTTCAGTAACATGTTTCAAAGGAACAAAGACTGTCTGTAACAGTGTGAAAAAAAAAAAAAGTATAGGTCTGGAAGTTTCTGTTTATGCCAGATAATATATAGCACTTGACCCCTCTCACCCTGTAATCTATGAATCTCTATTATTTTCCTTGATATGCCCCTCTCTCAAATTTAATTCTCCTTTGACTGGCAGTGAGAGTAGTTTGACTGGCCATGAGAGTTGTTTTGTAAATTGGTATTTACAAAAAACATCAATTTTCATAAGCCTAGATATTTATGAATTACTTCAGAATTGTTTGTGTGATAAATGTATTGCTGACCTAGTAAGAATTCTTCCAAAAGTGCTTTGTTAGTGCATTTGAGAAGTTTAATATTCAAGGTGGCCTGTTTAAAACAGATCCCCCACACTTAATTCATCATAGCCAGCTACAGTGACAGCAGGTACTTTAAGTTCTGGGCCAAGAACAAGCATATTCAATTCTGAATAGTCAAGTCCATTCCTCTAGGAAGCAGACTCCAAGCCACTTAGTAATGGCCACAGTCCCCTGGGTGGTGTAGATTCCTTTTATTTCTCAGATCTTTCTTTGAACAAACACCATACGGCCATTTCTCATTCCTGATTACCGTGATTCCACTTTAAACTTTCTTTCAAAATCTTTTATCCTTTACTTTGTTCATCAAGATCTCTTCTACATTTCAAGTAGGGAATTCCAAAATCGTAGCTTCTCAGACTATTGGTGCTTTGACTAACCAGAAAAGAAATCTCTGAGTAAAAGAATTTTATGAGAAAATATATGTGCTAAGACATGATAGTGACTGGTCACGGAGTGAAAACTCAAAACTATTTAAAAAATAAAGAAGACAAGTAGAAAAAAAATCCTCAAGTCATTCATTTATTCAACAAATATTAATTGAAGGCCCATTATGTGCCAGATACTCAGATCTATACTAACAGTACAAATAATTAACAAAGAAGATGGAGTTCCTGCTCTCATGAATCTTATGGTCTACAGGTAGACAGAGATATCAATCAAGTAACCACAAGATAAATAAATAATGGAAAAAGTTACAAGTACAACAGCTGAGATGTTTTCATGATATGAAAGCATTTGGTTAAGAGATGTGACGTAGCCAGTGGGTCTTGGAGGGTTTGCCCAAAGAAGAGAAGATGGAGCTAAGATTTGAAAGTGAGTAGCATGTATTAACTCTGTGGGTTGGGCAGGAACATTGTATGTTTGAGAAACTGAATGAAGGCTGGTGCAGTTGGAGTTGAGAGAGGTGGTAAGAGCACTATGGTAGATTAACTTGGAAAGGTAGGGAAGAACCAGCTGGTGATGGGGCTTTTAATAGATATTAAAGTAAAAGCAATCAGATTTTCATTGGCCTATTTTAAATAGAACCAAAACTTTAGATTCAGTCACATGAGTCACTCACCACATTATGTTCTCACACTTTAGTTGTTCTGGGCTTAGGCTGGTAGAGGCTGTAGTTCATGTGGTCCATTATTCCTTTGAACTGATTTTTTCTTTGTGTCTTTGGTTTTCTTCATTCTCCTTTGCTCTGAGCACGATGGGACCAATAGATGTATTTTAGATGGCTGCTTGCAAGTTTTTCAGACCCCAGATGCTAATCACCAGTGTAGGATGTAAGGCATTTTCTGTATGAATTATGTTATGCCAATTGACCTAGATGTCCCCCAAGACCATAATCTCTAGCCCTTAGCCCAGTAACTCGATCCCTCAAGCTGTTTGGATGTGCCAATGACTGCCCTGACAGGGAACACAACAGAGTCCCTGATGGAGCAGGAGAAAGGTGGGGTGCAGAACTCAAATTCTAGTAAGAAGACCAGACTTAACGGTCTGACTGAGACTGGAGGAACTAAAACAATTTCTGAGGCCAACTCTTCAGACAGGGATTGGACTGGACAGTGGGACATAAAGTGATACTCGTGAGGAGTGTGCCTCTTAGCTCAAGTAGATACAAGAGACTAAACAGGCAGCTTCTGTCTGGAGGTGAGATGGGAAGGCAGAGAGGGTTAGGAGCTGGTTGAATGGACATGGGGTATCGGGGTGGAAAGGAGGAGTGTGCTGTCACGGTAAGGGGAGAGCAATTAGGGTCACTTAACAATGTAAGTATAAATTTTTGTATGGGAGACTAACTTGAAATGTAAACTTCACTTAAACTACAACAATTAAAAAAATAAATAAAAATTTAAAAAAAAACAAAAAGATGTTTGGATGTGTCTAGGAAGCTGCTATGGTTTTGCCTAGGTCAAGCTGTGCTGACTTTCCCTATATCGTGTATTGTCTTTCCTTTCACCGAAGTTAATAATTGTCTATTACCTAGTTAGTGATTTCCCCTCCCTCGTAACCATCAAAGAGTGTTTTTTTCTGTGCGTAAATCTTTTTTTTGGTTTTATAATAGTAGTCTAATTCAATATTTATCCTTTTGTGATTGACTTTTTTCATTCAGCATAATGCCTTCTATATTTATCCATGTTGTAAGACGTTTTGAAGATTCGTCCTTGTTCTTTATCATTGTATAGTACTCCATTGTGTTTATGTACCATAATTTATCTATTCATCTATTATGAGCACTTAGGTTGTTTCCATCTCTTTGATTGTGAATAATGCTGCATATGTCCATTCATGTGAGGCTCTTATTTCTCTAGGATATATTCCTAGGAGTAGGATTGATGGATTGTACACTATTTCTATTTCTAGTTTTCTAAGGAAGCATCATATAATTTTCCATAGTGGTTGTACCATTTTGCATTCCCACCAGCAGTGTGTAAGAGTTGTAATCTCCCTGTAATCTTTCCAACATTTATTATTTTCTGTTTTTTTTTTTTTTTTTAATCATGCCAGTTATGTTGGGGTGAGATGGTATCTCATTGTAGTTTTGATTTGAGCTGGCGGGTGAGGGCAGGGTAGACCCAGGGTGGCAGCAGGCTGGTGGCTCTCTAGCCATGGCAGTGTGACATGGCCCAGGAGGAAGAAGTAGAGGTGTTGTATGGGGCTAGGTAGGAGGGAAAAAGAAAAGGAAGAAAGTGGAAAAAAGAAAAAAAAGAAAGACAAAAAAAGGCAGGCAGTAGCTAGTGGGTGGGGTTGGGGAGGACCCGGGTGATGGCAGATCGGTAGCTCTGTAGTCAAGTGGTGTGGTGTAGCCCATGGGGAAGGGGTGAGGGTGGTGAATGGGGCTATGTAAGAGGGAGAAAGAAAAGGAAGAAAGGGGGAAAAGTGGCCTGTCAGGAAACAGTGGCTGGGGGCAAGGTGGACTGGGCCTACTGGCGGGCCAGTAGTCTCTAGGCTGGCTGCGTGCAGTTGCCTGTCAGGAACGGGTGAAGATGGGGGTGGCATACAGGGCAGAAGGGTGAAGGGTGGGAAAGCTTGTTTCTCTGGTTACCTGGTGTTGTCTCTCCTGTTGGAAGCACTGTGAAGTTGCCTTCCCATGCTACCTGTCCCAGGGTCATGGCTGGCTGTGCTCCAAGATAGTGATGCTGTGTTGTGTTAGTTGATAGGACACCTCTACGCCTTATATATCCTCGTTCTCTATTTTCTTTGAGTTTCTTCTTCCATTTGGTGTTTGATCTAGTTCTTTATCCCTTCATTTGCTGCTTAGGGTGCCAGGATTGACGTTTGTACCTGCTTTACTCAGTTTTTCGTGTTTTACTGCAGAGGGACAGCATGATGCATCTGTCTAGGGCACCATGTTGGTTCTGCCTCCACAGTATTATCTGAACCTTATTTCTAAGTGGAGACCAGACCAGTATGGGGAAAGGATAAAGCAGTCAACAGAATATAAAATTTAAAAAGGGAACAAGAGCTTGAGGGAATAAGTTTCAGACATTTGGGAAAGAGAGAGTAATGTTATAAAGCACACAAATCTGCATCATCTAGAGGCCCAATGCACTCTGCTTGACATCTACTCTTATGAGAGGGAGAGACTTCGAAGGGCATTTCTCCATTAAACATAAAGATGGAGCTCTACGAGCAGTGGAAGATAAAGCAGATAATTCAAGGGTCTCAGAAGTTAGGAATGGGACATTCCATGTGGGTGGCCTGAGGTGACTGGAGAGTCCAGTGGACCACTGCAAACAGTCACCTGCAATGAGACGTGCATGCAGTTGGGAGAAGAAAGCAGTAAGAGTAGAGATATCAAAGCACAGACCATAGCTTGGAATATATGAAGAAACAATTCTCCCTCTACTCCCTTGGGGAATCCAAGAGAGATACAAGGAGAAGAAGGTACAATATCCTGCCATTTGGAAGTAGAAGCTATTGACCTAGCATATTCAGGGGAATACTGGAAAGGGGTTACACTCAGAACTTACATTCCAGCGGGGTATATGTGACATCCAAGTTCTGTTGTGTTTGACTGTCTGCATACTTACATAATATTGTTCACACACACTGCACACATGCATACGTATGTGTGTGTGTGTGTGTGTGTGTGTGTGTGTGTGTACATGGTCAAAGTGAAATCAGAGTAGTTTAATAATTCACATATCCTCATACCCTCATCTTGGAAAATTCCTAACGGTAAGAATTTGAGAACTGTATGTCACAAGATGTCAAGGTCCCTTAAACAAAAACCAACTAGTTGTTGTTGAGTCAATTCCAAGGTCCCATAAGTAGGTGATAAAATCACTTGTAAATAAAAAATCAAGATCATATTTGCAGAACTTCTTCTCCTATCTCTTCTTACAATATGTCATTTTGCTTAATGAGATGTGAGACAAGTGGTGGCAGAAGATGTGCTGAACTGAAATGGGTTGCACAATTTGGAGGGAAGTGTGTTTTTTATCTCAGCTGTACCCATTTGAACTGTGCTTGATATGTGGCATCACCTATGGCCATGATGTCAGGAGAGACCATTATGTCAACTAGATTTCACTAGACTTTGCAAGGAAAATTTGTCTCTCCTCTTATTGAGTTATCCAAGGACTAAAGGAGATCTATGCATCCAGCACAATATTTATTTATGAATCATGACACTTATTTCATTAATGTTTGCTTGATCCTCTCAAGTCCTTGTGAGAAGGCAGGGACCATGTATGAATACTACTCTATTTAGCATCCACCAAAAAAATACTTTGTGATCTGTATGATTATAAATATCTTTATTAGACTGTGAGTTCCTTGAAGGCAAAAATTTTATCTTTCATTCATTCAAAAAATATGTATTGCCAGGAACTACTCAAAGTAAGGGAGATACAGTAGTAAAAAAAAAGTAAAAAATCTCCTTTATTATGCAGCTTACATTCTAGTGTTTACCCAACACTTCCATGATGCTTACTGTGTGCTGAGCCCTTTTCAAAGCTCTTGACATATGTTAATGTCTTTAAACTTTATAACAACCTTATGAGGTAAGTTCTGATATTATTTCCATCTTACATATGGAAGAGGACTGCAAGAGAGGGAGTTTAGATGCCTTGCCCAAACGCACAGAGCTAGTAAGTGGTTATACTGTAATTTGAACCCAGGCGGTCTGGCTTCAGAGTTCATGTGCTTTTCCACGTCAATCTATTATGCTCACCTTTTTATTGTCTTTCTATGATTAGTGTCCAGCATAGTTCCATGCATGGTGTAAATAAATGCTTATTGAATTACCAATGACAGAATGATGATTATCATGCTAAAGGTGAAGATGGTGCAAAGACATTGATAAGAATGATTTATTTTCATTGAGTGCCTGTTATTCTGTTTCCTTAATTATAAGCATCATATCATATAGTCGTCTCAATAGCCGTAGTGTTGGTTTTCACTATCTTCACTTGAATGATGATAAATCTGAGGCTTAGACAAATTACAATAATTATATAATGTTGCACAGCCGGTAATCTATAGAGACAGAATTTGACTTTGGTCTTCCCTGCTACAGTATCAATGTTCTTCTTCCACTACAGTGAGTCACCATGCCTGGGATTACTTCTGCTACTTACTGATTAAAAGATTTGAGACTAATTATTTACAACTTTTTATTGCACATGAATCTCTGTATATAAAACAAGGTTAAAATATATCTGTGCAGAGTATTAAAAAAAAACATAAGAACTGTTGAATATGAAAATAATAATCAGTGTGTTTAGTGTGCCTCTTTCTTTCTCTCTCCCTCTCTCTCTTCACACGCACACACACACACACACACACACACACACACAAAACCCTACCCCACATAATAGCAAGTTGAAAGCCACTATGCATAAAGCATAAATTCCTGTGCATCTAATGGAAAGAAGCTGAATGAAATTGAGACTAATATAGTAGGCACAATGGATGGAATACATTTTGTGATTTAAAATTCATAAAACAACTCTAAGGGCATTGTTATTTATTCTATATTAAACCTTTTTTCCAATCCTAATATTCATGCCCACATGTTTTTAATATGCTGTTTAACCACACATTTTACAGATATAAACATCACCATATGAGCTTTCAATTAGCATCGATTTTCATCCTGAAGAAGTGTCTATCGGAATGAAATGGTAGGAATGGCTGGTAACTGATGTTTGTGGAGTTAAAGTGTTGTTAATTCAATTGCTTTATCTGATCCAGAGTCACTTAGATTATATTAAATTAGCCATCTGCTTGGCTTTCACCTTGGAATGTCTGCCAGTTGCTGAATGTGTTTACACAGAGTTCATTATCAGAGCCAACCTCAACAACAACTTTCTTGTGGTATAACACTAGTGACCAGAACTTTGTCTCAGAAGACATCATTGAAAAAATGTATAAAACTACACTTAAATAAATGTTTTCAGAAAAGACTGTTTCAATTGATTATTTAAAAAAAAAAAAAATCCTTTCCTTGGAAGTGAGTTTGGCCCAAGAATTTCTATCCAATGCTGACTGATATTACATGTAATTCTGTTTTGATTAGCAGTAGCAGTTGTCCATACTCTAATATAAATAAAAGCTACCAAATTCAACAGGCTGAAAACAACCAAGAACCAAACTTGCTGCCATTGAGTGGATTCTGACTTATGGGGACCTCATAGAACAGAGTATAACTGCCCCGTAGGGTTTCCAAGGAGTGGCTGGTGGATTCAAACTGCTGACCTCTTGGTCAGAAGCCAAGCTCTTAACCACTGCACCCCACGGCTCCTCAATAGGCTTAAAAACAAAACAAAACCCATTGCCGTCGAGTGGATTCTGACTCATAGAGACCCTATAGGACAGAGTAGAACTGCCCCATATGTTTTCCAAGGAGCAGGTGCTAACCAAAAGGTTAGCAGCCATATCTCTTAACCACTATACCACCAGGGTTTCCTCAGTAGGCTTAGATATTTATTAATTACAATAGAACTATCCATAACATAGACAGCAAGGGAAATCTTCTACAGTTTATACTTTTAAATTATTTTTGTTGAGTGAATTCTCATGGGCGGATGGCCATTCTATCTTGTAGAATATCATGCTTATATATTGTTGGCCAGTGATAATATATATGTATATATATATATATAAATTAATTTCATTATTATCACATAGAAACTATTAGAAAGATGTGGACTGCTATACTTTGCCTGAAGTAGTCACAAGCAGTAACATTTGAGTTGGATCTTGAACATAATTCACAGAACAATTACATGTAGTGCATCCTAGATAGAGTGAACATTTATTAAAATATATTTTCATTTGGGAAATTAAGAATAGAATGTGAAGAACTAGAGAAAGATGAGGTTGAAAAGATTCTTAAAGACCAGACATAAAGATCTTTGCTTTCTTTCTAGGGAATTTGATTGTTAATTTGTATGTCATAAGCAGGGAGTCATTGAAATGTTTTAAGCAGAGAAGTCACATGGCATGGCATGTAATTCAGAAACAGGGAACTAAGTATGAATTATACAGGGGAATTATCTGAGTCAGGGATCCCTGAGTAGTGCAAATGCTTTGTGTTTGACTACTAACCTGAAGGTTGGTGGTTCAAACCCACCTACTGCTGCCACAGAAAAAAGGCCCGATAATCTGCTTTCATAAAGATTACAGCCAAAAAAATCTTATGGAGCATTTCTACTCTATAATATATGGGGTCATCATACGTAGGAATCCACTTGATGGCAACCATTTATTTGAGTCAGAGTTACCTGAGCTTGGAGGCTACTATAAAGTACAGAGAGAAAGAGATCATTGCAAACTTAGCTAAAGCAGAGAAAGTGGAGCTGCAGAGCAGAGAACATTTAATAGGTATTTAGGAAATGATTTCAGTGGGATATGTTTTACAATTAGATATGAGAAAATAACGAGAGAAAGATTCTTTGGATAACTTCCAGATTTCTGATTTGGTCAACAGATTAGTATGAGTTTAAAGTTGGGAATGAAAATATGGAAATTAATTAGACTGAGTATGAAACTGTGATTTTATCTTTGGATATTTTGAATTTAATGAGTCCATTAGACATTCTGGGAGAAATACCTGTAGGCAGTTAGCTTTATGAGTCTGAAGCTCAAGAGAGTGATCTGGACTGGAGATACAAATTTGAGGCTCATTGGTGTGTACTGTAAACTTGGAGCCATGGAATTAAATGAAGTTATACAGGAAGAATATGTGTAATGAGAAGATAAGGATCCTAAATATAGAATGCAGTGTAACATTGTTGTTGCCTAAGGCCTGGGAAGAAGGAAAGACTGCAAAGGAAGTAGAAGGAAAATCATGAAAATGACTGTTGCAGAAACCATTGGAAGATAAGAGTTGCAATGGTAAGGAAATAGGATCAGAAGAGTTTAATGTTGCTGAGAAACAAACATTCTTTCCTACTGACAATACTATAAATCCTAATAAGTCTAATTATTCAGAGAGCAGTAAGTCAAAAACAAAAAAATACAGGCACAGAAATTGATGAAAAGTGGTCAATCTATCTAAATTTGAGTTTACATAATTTTTTAAAAAATTTTATAAGATCTGGATTCCTAACTTAGTTACTAATTATTCACTAAAAATATGAAAGGTGGGAGACAATGGACAAGATTTAGTAACTATAAAGCAGCAATATTAACAACAATTGTATTTTGCTTTAAAAAACAGAACAAAACAACCAAACCCATTGCCGTCGAGGTGATTCTGACTCATAGGGACCCAGTAGGACAGAGTAGAACTGCCCCATAGGGTTTCCAAGGAGCAGCTAGTGGATTCAAACTGCCAAAGTTTTGGTTAGCAGCTGTAGCTCTTCATCACTGTGCCACCAGGGCCCTGTATTTTGCTTTAGAGTTCTAAAATTTCCTTCCAGGACAACAGTCATTTGAACCTTAAACGACACTATAGAATACTTAAAGAATTATCATCATCACCATTACCAGCATTTTCTTCTTCATCCTTATTCTCATTTCACAAAGAAAACTAATACTTAAAAAAATTAAAAAAAAATTAAAGAACCTGCCTGTTCTCACACAGCCAATGACTATAAGCGCCACATTCAGGATCCAAACCCAAATCTTTTGGCTTCAAATTCTAAGTTGCAGTGGAAAATTAAAATGACATCTAAGATCTGTGAAAATGATCTTGGCCAGGTCATTTGATGTCTCTCTTTAATCAAGTAAATGAGAGACTTGAACCAGAGGATCTCCCTTCCAACTCTGAGTCTGCATTTCTACTAAGTGTTCTGAAAGTTGTAAAATTGTAAATGTCCCTTGGTATTAATGAACAGTTACCCAAACCTACAAAAATACTACTTTAAATTCAATTAATTTTCTAAAGACCTAAGTTTATGTCTTGGAGCAAAGTATTTCATTTTGATTAATTATCATTCAATATTTATAAAAGTTCGTGTTTCCGCTACATTGGAGCACTCACTCCCTTCACAGACTATAATAAATTGTGATGAATAATTATTATTTCAATTACCTAGTTCTTTTTTTAAAGATGTTCACTTGTACTGCCAATTGGACAATACCTACCCGTTTTAGTGCAATGGTTCCAGAGTGACTTGCTGGCAAACATTGATAATTTAGGGGTATTGCTGTATTCAGGATGTAAAACATATAGATTGGTAATGTATCTGAGGAACCAAGAGATATTCAGAATTAAATTGGTGCTAACTTTTCTAGAAACACCTCTACACATTTTACCTACTTTATTCCTTATTAATATACTTTATTTTTAGAACACTTTTAGATTTACAGAAAAATTGAGCAGACAATACAGTTTCCATATAACCCTGCACAGTTTCCCCTATTATTATTATCTTTTATTAGCATGCCATACTTGTTACAATCAATGAACCAGTATTGATACATTATTATTAACTAAAGTCCATATTTTATTCATATTTCCATATTCCTAATATCCTTTTTCTATTCTAGGATCTCCTCCAGGATACATAATTACATTCAGCTGCACTATCTCTGTAGCCTACTCTTAGCTGTGACAGTCGCTCAGACTTCTTTTTTTGATGACCTTGACAGTTTTAAGAATTACTGGTCAGGTATATTGTAGGATGCCCTCTTACTTGAATTTGTCTGATGTTTTTCTCATTATTAGACTGGGGTTGTGAGTTGTAGGGAGAAAGATCACAGAGGTAAAGTTTCATTTTCATCAAATCATATCAAGGGTATAAACTATCAACATGATTTATGAGTTTTGAAGTTGACTCTGATCACCTGGCTGAAGTAGTGTTTTTCAGGTTTCTTCACTGCAAAGTTACTCTATTTCTATCTCTTTTCCATACTGTACTCTTTGGAAAGAAGTCACTGTGTGCAGCCCAGACAGGGGAGTACCTAAAGAATTTATTTGGGATTCTTCTGCATGACAGATTTGCCTCTTTCCTCTCATTTATTAATTTATTCAATAATTTATTTATAGAAGTATGGACGCATGGATATTTATTTTACGTTAGAATCCAATACTATGTTATTTATTTTGTTTCTCAAATTATTCCAACTTTGGCTATAAGGGACTCTTTCAGTTAGCTCCCCTGATTACATTTTTACAAACCACAGGTATATGTTTGTGTGCTCTAGGAATCTCCTTATAAATGGGAACTATGACAGGAAGAAAATAGGCAGAAAAAGTATGCTTTCACTTTAGTAGATACAAAATGTCATTAGACAAATTAAACAAATATTCTAATTAAATAAACAAATTAATAAAAAAATAAATAAGATTTGTCCTTTGTCAAAACTACCTAAATAAAAGGCAACACTTAAGTCAATGGTAAAATATAAAGAGATGAAATTATTTAAAATCATATGAAATCATTATATTACATGGAAAAAGCTAATGAAAATTAGAAAATAAAATAATATGTATAAATGGCATGTCTGTATGACTACATTTTTTAAATAAATCCATGTAAAAGTACTGTAATTGATAATTGAGTTGAATACAAGATAAATAAACAAACATCAATAACTATCCTGATAATTAGCCAAGGGTAAGATTGAAATGAAAGATTATATTCATCTTCACAACAAAGCATAAAATAAACTTATTTTGATATGTTTTCTTTTTTATCAAGAAAATTAGACTTCTATCAGCATAACTTGACCAAGACAAGGTCATGGAAGCTTCAGAGACACATCCAAACTCCCTGAGGGAGTGAATGACTGGTCTGAGGGCTGGGGACCATGGTGTCAGGGGACATCTAGCTCAATTGGCATAATATAGTTTATAAAGAAAATGTTCTACATCTTACTTTGGTGAGTAGCGTCAAGGGTCTTAAAAGCTTGTGAGCAGCCATCTAAGATACTCTGCTGGTCCCACCCTGTCTGGAGCAAGGGAGAATGGTGAAAACCAAAGACACAAGGGAAAGATTAGTCCAAAGGACTAATGGACCACAAGTACCACAGACTCCACCAGATTGAGTCCAGCACAACTAGATGGTGCCTGGCTACCACCACTGACTGCTCTGACAGGGATCAAAATAGAGGGTTCTGGACAGAGCTGGAGAAAAATGTAGAACAAAATTCTAATTCACAAAAAATGACCAGACTTACTGGTCTGACAAAGACTAGAGAACCCCAAGAGTATGGATCCTGGACAGCTTTTTAATTCAGTACTGAAGTCACTCCTGAGGTTCACACTTCAGCCAAAGATTAGAAAAGCCCATAAAACAAAATGAGACTAAATGGACACACTAGCTCAGGGGCAGGGACAAGAAGGCAGGAGGGGACAGGAAAGTTGGTGACAGGGAACCCAAGTTCAAGAGGGAGAGAGTGTTGACATGTCGTGGGGTTGACAACCAATGTCACAAAATGATATGTGTATTAATTGTTTAATGAGAAACTAATTTGCTCTGAAAATCTTCATTTAAAGTACGATACAAAAAAAAAAAAAAAAAAGAGTATTAGACTTCTAGCTCCTGCAGTATGGTAGACCAGATACCCTGAAAGGCCTTTCTGATTGCAATAAATACAATGTTGATTAAAAAAGAAAAGAAATCATTAAAAAACACATTACTGATCAGTCAAGAATGAAAGCTATCTGCAGAAGCCGAAGTCAAAAAGAAAGTAAAAGCAAACACTTTGTATGTAAAATTACCACTTTAGGGTAAGTGGTATTCCAAAAGACTTTTTATCCTGAGGTTTCTGAGAGTCTTTGGAAATCTTGAGATTCAAACTTTGTAGCTGCAGAGAGTTTGGGATAGAAGAGAAGTCTAGGGCTATCCAAAATAGTCAGTCAGGAAAGCCTCACATAAACCTCGGTCAGTAATATACAACTTCCCTAAAAATGTAAACAAAAACTAAACCTACGAAGGGGAACAATGAAGACATTTTTATGCCTAGGCTTTTAGGCGAGTTGCATGGGAAAAAAAATATTCACTGAGAAATCATAACATCAATGAATTTAAAATACAAACTATCTGTGTAGTATAACATATTCAATGGTAGAATTTCATTAACAGGACTATCTATATGATGATAGTGCCCCAAGGTGACTTGCAAAAGTAAAAACAAATCCTCTCTGGAGGAGTGTAATTTTGATTAGTTTCCCAAGAATTCCCACAGATAAAATTTTAGAAAAAAATCAGTTCTTTGTTTAAACTTTAAGAAAGCATGATGATCAATAGACAGACAGAATATAAAAGAGATATTAATATTAGTGTAACACATACTTCAAATACTAAAATCACAAGACAGAATATATATTGTAAACATGTTTTAATTTTTTTTAACTTCATTATGAGCTAGGAAAATTAAACTATAAAGAATGATCAAATTTATTAAAGAAGAGTAATAAAACTTCTAGAAATAGAATTTCTAGACATTATAGACTTAGTATAAAGCACTAAGCAGCAGATTAGACACAGCTGAAGAGAGATTAAATGATCTGGAAACCACATCTGGTGAAACTAAACAGAATCCAGGCTGATGAAACTAACATATGGGAAACATAGAGTAAGAAGGTATAATAAATGTCTGATATAAGTTCCAAAAGAAAACCATGGTGAAGATGCAATACATGAAGACACTAAACTAAAATTAAGAACTTCTGTTTGTCAAAAGTCATCACTAAAATGTGAAAAAGCAGGTCAACAAATGAGAGACAATATTTACATCACATATGATGGAAGATTCATATCCAGAATATATAAGATAGAATCATACATATTACTAAGAAAATTACTAGCAATCCAGCTAAAAAATGAGGTCAAAACACATAACCAGAAATTTTACAACTTAAAATATTTAAATGGTCAATAGACATATGGAAAGCTGTTCAATCTCATTAGACATCAGCTAAATGCAAATTAAAACCATAATGAGATACAGCTACACATTTGCCATAAAAATTAAAATAAAAAGTCTATCAATGCTACTAAGATGTAGAAGGAATGAGGAGCAACTAAAATTCCCATACATTGTGCTGGACAGGATAAATTCTTTAACCATTTTGATAAACTGACAATGTCCACTAAAGCTGAATATAAGTATAGCCTGTGATACATCACTTTTACTTCTAAGTATATATCCCACATAAATGTATACATATGTGCATCAGAATTACATACAGGCATATTATCCAAAGCCTGGAAACAAGCTGAATGTTCATCAATATAAATGTATATCTTACTACAAGAAACCAGACCAAAAATAAATAAAGTACAGTATGATTCCAATATACAGTTCAATAACAGTCCAAACTAGCAAATGTAATTATATAGTGGTTATTTTGGATGGGAGGAATAATGATGGGGGAGCTGCATAGAGGCTATTTTGGGGTTCAAAAAGGAATAGAATATTATTTACAATAGCAAGAAAAATAGAACATTCTGAGAAATAAAACAAAGTATGCCAATTCTTTAAGAAAATAATTGCAAACTTTTTTTGAAGATATTAATGAAGATAAAATAACATACACTATGTTGTAGAACAGGAAAAGTGAATATCACAAGAATCTAAATTTTCCTTATATTTACTTTTAGCTTCAATGCAATCCCAAATAAAATATTGTCTTATAGTCATCTAGTGCTGCTATAACAGAAATACCACAAGTGGATGGTTTTAACAAAGAGAAGTTTATTTCCTCATAGTCAAAGTAGGCTAAAAGTCCAAACTCAGGGCGTCAGCTCCAGGCGAAGTCTTTTTCTCTCTGTCAGCCTTCTTCTCTTCAGTGTTCCACCGGACTAGGAGCTTCTCTGCGAAGGGACCCTGGTCCAAATGACGCGCTCTGCTCCTGGCACTGCTTTCTTGATGGTATGAGGTCCCCCTGTCTCTCTGCTCACTTCTGTCTTTTATATCTCAAGACATTACCTCAGGATCCAATCCAATCTTGTAGACTGAGTCCTGCCTTGCTAACACAACTGCCACCCATCCTCCCTCATTAACAACATAGAGGCAGGATTTACAACATATAGGAAAACCACACAGTACCAGGGATCATGACCCAGCCAAACTGATACACACATTTTTGGGGGGACATAATTCAAACCATGACAAATATATATAGGATTGTTCATGGAAACGACAAACTGATTCTAAGATGTATATGAAAACACAAAACATGATAAAATGGCAAGGCACTCCGGAAAAAGAACAAGATGAGTGAGTTGCCCTATCAGATAAGATAGCAAGACTTATTATAAACTATAGTAATTTGAGTTTATGCATATCTGCAAACATAAATAACCGAGCTGAAACTCCAGATTAGTGAAGAAATGACAGACTACATAATTGTGCTGAAATAACTAGTTATCTATACAAAATAATTAATTTGTATCCCTCCTTCACACTCTACAAAAGTAATTTTGAGTGGATTAAAAACTTTAATGTAAAAAGCAACATAAAACTTTTAGAAAACAACAAATGTTTTTATGACCTCGTTATAGGAAAATAATTTCTTAAACAAGATGTAAAAAATGCAATCATTAAAATAAAATATCAAAAATTTGTGATGTTCTGTTAGCACACAATGAGTGAAAAGGTAAGCTTTACTTTATACCCATATAATAAATAAATTACTAGATTCTTATATTAAGCAGACTCCCTCAAAGCTATACAAAAAAAGCCAGACCTTTTCACAGAAACATGAGCAAAATACGTGAAGAAGAGAGGAAACAAGAGTGATCTATAAGCATATAAAAATAGTCTGTACCTCATTGACAATACAAATCGTTTAAAACCAAAATTAGGTACCATTTCACAACCATCCAATGGACAAACATTGAGCCATCAAATGCTATCTAATGTTGGAGAGATTTGGAGCAAAGCAAACTTATCTACATATTACTATAGATTGCAAATTGGCACAGTCACTTTGGAAAACTGTTTATCCTGTGCACAGACAGTCATTTCATTTCTAAGTATACTCTATCTTTACTCTTGGCTATGTGCTGCCTGAGACATGTACAAGAATGTTCCTATCAATATTGTTCACAAAGGCAAAAAATAGAAATAACCAAATGATCATCGGTCACAAAATGGAAAAAAAAATTGTAGTACATTAATATAGCAGTTAAAATGTGAAATATAATGGCTTGCATCTACTTGAATGAATAATTGAAACATAGTATTGCCTCCAAGAGGCAACTCAGAAAAGCGTTCATTCCATATATTGTCAGAGTGTGCATGAATAGATGGTAAAACTATCTTTAATAGAAGCATGAGTCTGATGAATAGAGAATTCAGGCCAGTATTACCTGGGGGAGAGATAGTTGTATGCAATCAGCCAAGCACATTCTGACTGTCTCTAAACTCCTAGCAATGGTCTATTTATTAAACCAGGTTTTGACTATCTGGGTGTTCATCTTATTATTCTTGAAACTTTACAGGTGTATTTTATAAACTTTCTACATATGTGGTATGTTTTACTATAAAAAGTTTAAATTATTAGAAAAAGAAAAATATTACACTTTTTAAGCTATCTTAAAGATTTGAATAAATTAACTTTTTAATGTCACAGATGAGAAGGTAAAACATAAGAAAATTTTGAGATATATATACTGGTCGAATGCCAGAAAATAATGATATTTTAGACTATGTCTATATACAAATTAAAAAATATATATGAGCAACTTATAACACCAAGAATATTCTGGGAAGAACAGAGTCTTAGCCTCCCCCTTCTGTCTCTCCATAAAACCAAAAAAAAAAAAAAAAAAAAAAAAATCCCACTGCCATCACCCTGATTTCTTGATTCCGACTCATTTCGATTCGAACTGCTGAACTTTGGGTTAACAGCCAAGCTCTTAACCACTTCACCACCAGAGATCCTTGTCTCTCCAAACCCATTGCTGTCCAGTCGATTCCAACTCATAGTACCCCATAGGACAGAGTAGAACTGCCTCATAGGGTTTCTAAGAAGCAGCTGGTGGATTTGAAGTGTTGGCCTTTTGGTTACCAGCCATAGCTCCTAGCTACTGTGCCCCCAGGGCTCCTGTCTCTCCATAGATCTCCCCAAATGGGATGTTGAAGGGTTCAGATAAAAGAATAAATCTTGTTAGGTGTTATGTCAGTCCCTATGGCAGCTGCTGCCTTTTTTCTCTCCACTATTTTTGCTTCTATCCAGCTCTTATTGTAATACTGCTAAACACCTCCAGACCACAAATTATCTTGCCATTACACACTCCTGACCACACTGCTGCTGATAGTCCCTTTCAATTTGAGGACAAAAATGTTTGGCTAGAACTACAGACAGAGAGACCTTAATCTGCCCTTAACCTGTATGGCATGAGGTCGGGCATCTGTTTTCTAGCACTTTGCCACCTTAGGCATCTTGTCCTTCTACTAGGTAATTGTCCGTTTTTTCTCATGTCAGGATCTTTTAGAACAGGTTCATAGAGTAGAATGTGACTTGTTTTTCATTCTTCTTTTTCTCTGTCATAGCCTTCTCCTTTCAAAGATACGAAGTCAGGGAGTAGTGGTCCAGGGGATGAGGGGTTTGGGGACAGGAAGAGGCCAGACACATCCTCACACTTTATCTGAGCTCTTTGAGGCCCAGTGGTTGTACTTAGACCACTCTGGGAGGAGCATTTCACGATACAGTTCCCCTGAGAATGGCTTTAGGAAGACTTGTTGAGAATATCAACAGGCAAGTGTATCTAAGCCTCGTAGAAAACCTAGTCAAGAAACCCTAGCACCAATATTAATTACTGACAAAATAGACTTTAAAGTAAAATCCACCACAAAGGATAAGGAAAGACACTATAGAATGATTAAAGGGTCAATACACCAGGAAGACATAACCGTAATAAATATTTATGCATCCAATGACAGGGCTTCAAAATACATAAAACAAACTCCGACAGCATTGAAAATAGAGATAGACAGCTCCACAATAATAGTAGGAGACTTCAACACACCACTTTCGGTGAAGGGCAGAACATCCAGAAAGAAGCTTAATAAAGACATGGAAGATCTAAATGCCACTATCAACCAAGTTGATCTCATAGACATATACAGAACACTCCACCCAAGAGCAGCCAAGTATACTTTCTTTTCCAGTGCACGTGGAACATTCTCCAGAATAGACCACATATCAGACCATAAAGCAAGCCTTAACAGAATC
Source organism: Trichechus manatus latirostris (assembly GCF_000243295.1). Taxonomy (NCBI): domain Eukaryota; kingdom Metazoa; phylum Chordata; class Mammalia; order Sirenia; family Trichechidae; genus Trichechus; species Trichechus manatus. Next base: position 1,198,203 of record NW_004443988.1, read on the forward strand.
CAAAGCATCTAAATATTATGAAGCATCTCTTCTGATCGTAAAGCCATAAAAGTAGAAATCAATAACAGAAAAAGCAAGGAAAAAAAAATCAAACACATGGAAACTGAACAACATCTTGCTCAAAAACTACTGAGTTACATAGAAGAAATTAAGGATGGAGTAAAGAAATTCACAGAATCAAAGGAGAATGAAAATACATCCTACAAGAAACTTTGGGACACAGCAAAAGCAGTGTTCAAAAGTCAGTTTATAGCAATAAAAGCATACATCCAAAAAGAAGTAAGGGTCAAAATCAAAGCATTAACCCTACAACTGGAACAGGTAAAAAGAGAGCAGCAAAAGAAGCCTTTGGATGCCAGAAGAAAGGAAATAATAAGAATTAGAGCAGAATTAAATGAAAGAGAATTTAAAAAAAAAAAAAAATTGAAAGAGTTAACAAGACCAGAGGCTGATTTTTTGGAAAGATCAACAAATCGATAAACCACTGGCCAAACTAGCGAAAGAAAAACAGGAGATGAAGCAAATAACCTGAATAAGAAATGAGATGGGCAATATCACATCAGACCCAACTGAAATAAAAAGAATCATAACAGAATACTATGAAAAATTGTACTCTAACAAATTTGAAAACCTAGAGGAAATGGATAATTTTTTAGAAATTCACTACCTACCTAAACTAACACAAACAGAGGTAGAACAACTAAATAAACCTATAGGAAAAGAAGAGATTGAAAAGGTAATTTAAAAACTCCCAACAAAAAAAGCCCTGGCCTTGACGGTTTCACTGGAGAATTCTAGCAAACTTTCAGAGGAGAGTTAACATCACTACTACTAAAGGCATTTCAGAGCATAGAAAAGGATGGAATATTCCCAAACTCATTCTATGAAGCCAGCATAACCCTGATACAAAAACCAGGTAAAGACACCACAAAAAATGAAAATTACAGACCAATATCCCTCATGAAAATAGACACAAAAATCCTCAACAAAATTCTAGCTGAAAGAATTCAACAACATATCAAAAAAAAAAAAAAAAATTCTCCATGATCAGGTGATATTTATACCAGGTATGCAGGGATGGTTCAACATTAGAAAAACAATGAATGGAATCCATCACATAAATAAAACAAAAGACAACAACCACATGATCTTAACAACTGATGCAGAACTGACATTTGACAAAGTTAAACACCCATTCATGATAAAAACTCTCAGTAAAATAGAAATAGAAGGGAAATTACTCAACATAATTAAGGGCATTTATACAAAGCTAACAGCCAAAATCATCCTAAATGGAGAGAGTCTGAAAACATTCCCCTTGAGAACTGGAACTAGACAAAGATTGCCCTTTATCACCACTTTTATTCAACATTGTGCTGAAGGTCCTAGACAGAGAAATTAGGCTAGAAAAAGAAATAAAGAGCATCCAAATTGATAAGGAAGAAATAAAAGTATCTCTATTTGCAGATGATATGATCTTTTACACAGAAAACCACAAAGAATTCACAAGAAAACTACTGGAACCAATAGAAGAGTTCAGCAAAGTATCAGGATACATGATAGACGTATAAAAATCAGTTAGATTCCTCTACACCAACAAAAAGAACTTCAAAGAGGAAATCAACAAATCAATACCATTTACAATAGCCCCCAAGAAGATAAAATACTTAGGAATAAATCTAACTAGAGATGTCAAAGATGTATACAAAGAAAACTACAAGACTCTACTGCAAGGAACCAAAAGAGACCTGCATAAGTGGAAAAACATATCTTGCTCATGGATAGGAAGACTCAACATTGTGAAAATGTCAATCCTACCCAAAGTGATCTACAGATACAATGCAATCCTGATCCAAATTCCACTGGTATTTTTTAATGAGATGGAGAAACAAATCACCAATTTCATATGAAAAGGAAGAGGCTCTGGATAAGGAAACCATTACTGAAGAAAAAGAAAAAAGAGGGAGCCCTCACATTACCTGATTTTAGAACCTATTACACTGCCAAAATAGTTAAAACAGCCTGGTACTAGTACAACAACAGATACATGCAGGGCAATGAAACAGAACTGAGAATCCCAACATAAATTCATCCACCTATGAGTAGCTGATATTTCACAAAGGCTTAAAGTCTGTTAAATGGGGAAAAGACAGTCTCTTTAACAAATGGTGCTGGCATAACTGGATATTCATCTGCAGAAAACTGAAACAAGACCTATACCTCACACCATGAACAAAAACTAACTCAAAATGGATCAAAGAACTAAATATAAAATTAAAAACAATAAAGATTATGGAAAAAAAATAGGGACAATCCTAGAAGCTCTAATACATGACATAAACAGTATATGAACCATAAGTCACAAAGCACAAATACCAGAAAAGAAACTAGATAACCTGGAGTTGCTAAAAATCAAACACTTAAGCTCATCAAAAGACTTCACCAAAAGAGTATAAAAAGACAACCTACAGATTGGGAAAAAACTTTTGGCTATGACAAATCCAATCAGGATCTAATCTTAAAATCTACAAGATACTGCAACACCTCAACAACAAAAGCACAAATAACCCAATTAAAAAATGGGCAAAGGATATGAACAGGCACTTAATCAAAGAAGACTTTTAGGCACCTAACAGACACATGAGGAAATGCTCATAATCTTTAGCCATTAGAGAAATGCAAATCAAAACTACAGTGAGATACCATCTCACCCCAACAAGGCTAGCTTTAATCCAAAAAAATACAAAATAATCAATGTTGGAGAGGTTGTGGAGAGACTGGAACACTTATACATGTTGGTGGGAATGTAAAATGGTACAACCACTTTGGAAATTGATTTGAAACTTCCTTAAAAAGCTAGAAATAGAGGTGCCATGCAATCCAGCAATCCCACTCCTTGAAATATATCCTAGAGAAATAAGAGGCATCACACGAATACATATATGGACACCCATGTTCATAGCAGCACTGTTCATAATTAAAAGATGGCAGCAACCTAGGTGTCCATCAATGGACGAATGGATAAACAGATTATGGTATATCCACACAATGGAATACTATGCAATGATAAAGAACAACAGTGAATCCCTGAAACATCTTATAACATGGAGGAAGCTGGAACGCATTATGCTGACTGAATTTAGTCAGTCACAAAAGGACAAATATTGTATAAGACCACTATTATAAGAACTCAAGAAAAGGTTTAAACACAGAAGAAAACATTCTTTGATGGTTACAAGGGGGGAGGAGGGAGGGAGGGGGTATTCACTAACTAGATAATAGACAAGAATTATATTAGGTGAGGGGAAGGACAAAACACACTACAAGGGAAGTCAACACAACTGGACTAAACCAAAACTAATACGTTTCCTGCATATAGCCAAATACTTTGAGGGACAGAGAAGCAGGGGCACGGGTCTGGGGATGATGCTTTCAGGAGACATCTAGGTCAACTGGCATAATAAAGTTTATTAAGAAAATGTTCTGCATCCCACTTTGGTGAGTGGCATCTGGGGTCTTAAAAGGTAGTAAGCGGCCATCTAAGATGCATCAGTTGGTCCCAAACCTCCTGGAGCAAAGGAGAATGAAGAATATCAAAACCACAAGGAAAATGTTAGCCCAAGACACAGAAAGGGCCAAATAAAGCAGAGACTGCATCAGCCTGAGACCAGAAGAACTAGATAGTGCCTGGCTACTACCAATGACTGCCCTGACAGGGAACACAACAGAGAGTCCCTGATGGACCAGGAGAAAAGTGGGGTGCAGAACTCAAATTCTAGCAAAAAGACCAGACTTAATGGTTTGACTGAGACTGGAGGGACCCCGGAAGACATGGCCGCCGAACTCTCTGTTAGAGCAAAACTAAAACCATTCCCAAGGCCAACTCTTCAGACAAAGACTGACTGGACTATGGGACATAAAATGATACTCGTGAAGAGTATGCTTCTTAGCTCAAGTAGATACATGAGACTAAACGAGCAGCTCCTCTCCAGAGGCGAGATGAGAAGGCAGAGAGGGTCAGGAGCTGGTTGAATAGATATGGGAAATCAGGGGTGGAAAGGAAGAGTGTGCTGTCACAGTAGGGAGAGCAACTAGGGTCACATAACAATGTGTGTATAAATTTTTGGATGAGTAACTTGAATTGTAAACTTTTACTTAAAGCACAGTAAAGAAAAAAAAAAAAGAAACCCTAGTACATAAATGTGGACAAATAATTAGTGAAGTGTATAAAAAGCACTCTGAAAAAAAGAGCAACAAGGGGGTGATTCAAATATATTAGCAAACAATACTTTATAAAATAGTAGAGTTCTGGTACAAATGTATAAAAACTGTTGCCGTCAAGTCCAGTATGACTCATGGCAACCCCATGTGTGTCAGAGTAGAACTGTGCTCCATAGGGTTTTCAATAGCTGATTTTTTAAAATTATATTTCCAGGCCTTTCTTCCAAGGTGTCTATGAGTAGACTCGAACCTCCAACCTTACAATTAGCAGCTAAATGGGTTAAGCTTTTGCATTACCCAGAGACTCTGGTAAAAACATTAATTAGAGGAACAGAATATAAGCTCTATAATAAATGCACTTATACTTATAAAGAATTTCAAAATTATTTAGAAATAACTAGAAGACAATTAATTTAAAAATCACATTAGATGTACATCACACTTCAGGTAGATTAAACAGCTAAGCATAAATATAAAAAGAAGGAAATTAAAAGAAAATTAAAAAAATACATAAAATCTGTGTTGGTATTATAATTTTCTCATCTTTGACATAATATGAACTATTTGAAAATATACTAGTATGTTTATACATTAATCTAAAACTCTATACAAAGAAAATTAAGATAAATATGGTAGCAGCGTAATATTTTCATAAAATATTGCCATAATATCATGTATATAATATATTTAAGAATGATTTAATTAATTTTAATACAAAAATGTTTTAGTAGAAAAAGACTTCAATATAATAAATGACCCAACATATTAACAAATAATTCACCTATAAGGTATATAAATACTAAATTAAAAAATTGATCTACTAGTAATGTAGTAAATTCAAATTAATGTTAAAAAATAAATAAAGAAAAACTGCTGGGGAGTTCCGACAAAATGGCGCTCTAGGCAGAAAAACCACGCCGTCCCTCTACAGCAAAGATCTGAAAAACTAAGCTGAACAGAGAATACAACAATCCTGAAACCCTAAAACATCAAATGAAGAGATAAAGAACTCAGCCAAGCACCAAATGGAGTGAGAAAACTGACAGAGAA
>NW_004443988.1:1219999-1248191 GCF_000243295.1 Trichechus manatus latirostris
CCAACTCATACTGACCCTATAGAACAGAGTAGAACTGCTCCATGGGGTTTTCAAGGCTGTAAATCTTTACAGAAGCAGACTGCCACATCTTTCTCCCATGGGGTAGCTGGTGGTTCAAACTGCCTACCTTTCGGTTAGCAGCTGAGTGTTTTTAACAACTGTGTCACCAGGGCTCCTCAAGTTAATGTTACATATGTATTATATGAAAAAAAGATAATATAATTATCTACTGCAGGCACAGTTACAGATGATTGATAAATTAATTGCAGTATCGTTTTAAATTAGCACTTGGGAAAGTAAAATGGCATGGTGTAAAGAAACCACTGAGGGATTTGTAATCAGGGAACTGTGCAACAGACATTAAATGTTTACACACTATACATGTAGGGGACATTTTACATTAGCTTATTAAAGCAAAAGCAGCAAAACTCAGTCCATCACCACCATCAACAACAACAAAACAAAACAAACCAAAATTAAGAACACAGACCAGGTATACAATATTAAAATATTTTAATAAATGATGACATATCGGCACACAAAACATATTAATGTAACGGGCCAGGTATTTAGGAACCAATATGCTTAGGACATGAAAATATTTATGACATAGCAAAAATAGAAAATTGATTTTTATAATATGATTATAATCTATCAATGCATCTTCTGCAGGTTGACTCTGAGGTGCACACTCTGAAATGGACCTTTGTCTTGGGTTGTAGTTGGATTACAGATTTTAAGTTATTGGCTTGAATAATAAGGATTTGCTAAGTTTTGATTGCTTTTGAGTTAGATAAAAGAAAATGTTATAGGGTTAAGTCTAAAATATTAAAAAAGAAACAAAACAAATACTAAAATAAAATATTAAAAATGCTACCTTGGAAAAAATAATGAGCATACTGTTTTGTTCTCAAGCAATGACAGTCAAGAATATCTATAAAGGTCAAGAGTGATGGATTCCACAGATTTCTTAACGCTCTTTAGTTTTATTATGAGCACTTTAATGTTTTGTGATACAAGTAAAATTTCTTTGGGTGTACGTATTTGTTTATTTGCTACATGATCCTAAATATTTTCCAGTTTTCTCCTCACTTACGGATACGCTAGCTTGTAACAGTGATGAACACGGGGACCTAAAGGCACGCAAGCCCATATTTTTGATAAAATTCTAGCTTGCCCTTCGACACAGCGCTTCAGGCCTAACCTGCTGTCTTTCAGCCTCTCCTGCCTATGCAAATCCATTTGGCCAAAACAGCCCTAGAAAACTGGAATTATTTGCAGAATCACTGCAAAGGAGTTCAAGCATGGAAGAATCATTATTCATAATTTGCTGCCTATGGTAAAAATCAGTACCAGTCTGTTCATTTTCACTTACTTATTCACTTAATAAATCATCGAGTAGACGTGATTTTCAACCTCCCCCAATAAAGATGAAATTCTTTCAGAAAATAATCACTCAATGATTTAAGCTGAAAATATAAATGTAGCGCACACAGTGCAGAGAAATCTCTGTCAGCTATATAAATCTTATGCTTGTCCCTCTGCTCTTGCGTGGTGTGACAACGCTAAGAGACCTAAGAATGTTTATAAGTGAGATTTTCCAAAACTCCCGATGTCAAAAGTTTCTCATGGACATTTTAAAAAATCAGACAAGCTGGAAATGAACTCTACCTCAGCTTAGGCAATTTAGGAAAATATACTTTTTTTTTTTTTTTAATTCTCTGAATGAGACTAGATTCCTGGTAAAGCTTTGTCTAAAAGAAATGAGTTGAAAAGAATAAACAAATAAGAAAACAAACAAAAATAATAAGTAAATTAGCGACTAAAAGGAGAAAAATGGAGAGAAACAAATGAGAAGGGGTAATATTTGTTTAAAGTTCAAATCATGATGGAGACTTTAGACATGAATGAGGAAAGAAAGGAAATCTGAGTGTGAATGACTATTGTTGAATCGGTATTAGTCATCTTGTGCTAGGTCATGTTTTGGTAACATACAAGTCCCAAATTTCAGTAGCATAGGAGGAAAGAGATTTATTTCTCACTTTCTTTATATCTGTTGAAGATTGGCTAGGATCTAGGCTAAAGTTGCAGCCTGCATCTGGACCATGCCATTTTCATGGCAGAGGGAAGGAGCAATGGTGGAATCACGGGATGCCACATTTGAGCTTCTCAAATGTGGCATACTTCACTTCTACTGACATTCACTGGCCAAAGCAAGCCACAGTGCCAAACCTGACATCTATGGGGTAGAGGAATAATATATTCCTCTCACAGGGAGAAGCCTTGCAGTGATAGGCTGCAATGACTCTTTAGGGAGAATCTCCTGGATAAAGGTAATTTCAAAGATAACTTGACTTCATGAAAGCTCCATGTAGGGTATTAATTACTGCAGAATTTTTTGCAACTATTGTGAAGAATTTCTAACTACATAATTTAGTCAGAATTTGTAACTAACATAGTTAGAATTTCTAACTATGTAATTAAAAAAAAATTGCTGTCAAGTCAGTTCTGACTCATGGAGGCCCCATGTGTGCCAGAGTAAAACTGTGCTCCAAAGAGCTTTCAATAGCTGATATATTGGAAGTAGATCACCAGAACATTCTTCTGATGTGCCTCTGGGTGGACTGAAACAGCAAAGCTTTTAATTAGTAACCAAGCTTGTTAACCATTTAGACCACCCAAGGACTCTAATTATGTAATGTTGTTAGGTCCTGTCAAATCGATTTTGACTAATAGCGACAAGTTATGACATAGTTGAATTGCCCTATAGGTGTTCCTAAGCTGTAATCTTTATGATAGCAGATCACCAGGCCTTTTCTCACATAGAGTGGCTGTGTAGGTTTAAACTGCCAATTTTTCAGTTAGCAGTTGCACGCTTAACCATTGTACCACCAGACTAAAACAAAAAACCAAACCCATTGCCTTCAGGTCAATCCTGACTTATAGAGACCCTATAGGACAGAGTAGAACTGCCCCAGAGGGTCTCCGAGGAGCGGCTGGTGGATTTGAACTGCCAACCTTTTGGTTAGCTGCCGTAGCTCTTAACCACTGTGCCACCAGGGCTCCTTAATTATGAAATAGGCATCCCTAATTTGTTTAACTTGAGATAGATAGTATAGTATGGATAAATATTGATTGTTATCTGCATAACTTTACTCTTCTCAAATCATAGCCTATGATTGGGATTTTAAGGGGCTAGTAGCATTACCCCTTTATTTACTTCCTCTGATTGGAACCTATTGTGAAGCATACAAAATTGAAAAATGAAGATGAACATATTGGCTGCATTCATGGTAAATTCAGCTAGGGAATGTGGCTTTAGATCTGCCAACAGAAGTGTTTGCTAACACTCATTGCCCTTATATTAAACAGACTTACTCTTCCCTTCCAGGCAAAACTGGAAACCTGCAAGCCTCTACCACAGGGAAAAGCACCTCACCACATCCTCTCTTTACAGGTGGGCTATCTGAAAGAGGAGAGAGTGAGCTTTAGTAGAACATATTCAACTACTTCTCTCAAAGTCATTAACTGAATAATTTAGACCTACTACCACAAGGCCGGGAGTTTGGCTTTAATTTAATGGAAAATAAGAAGAGTGGGCAATAACTATCCCCTCTAATATTGCCCAGCTTTCTATTTTCTTAACCTGTTATTCTTAAACATTAAGTCTGTGGTCAAGTGGGGGTGGAGCTATCCCTCTTCTTCCATCTTCATGAGATACCCCCAGAATAACAAGCACCCCTATTTTGTAAATCTTTTTGGAACTACTCGTGGGAAGTTTAGATTTTTCACCAGAAGGCTCTGATAAGCCAAAAACAATACATTAATTGATTTTAAAACCATCCTGTCCCCCACATGTCTGTCAGGTTGTCATATTGTGGGGCCTTGTGTGTTGCTGTGATGCTGGAAGCTATGCCACCGGTATTCAAATACCAGCAGAGTCACTCATAATGGATAGGTTTCAGCTGAGCTTCCATTCTAAGACAGACTAGGAAGAAGCACCTGGAGGCTTACTTCTGAAAAAAATTAGCCAGTGAGAACCTTATGAATAGCAGAGGAACATTGTCTGAGATAGTGCCAGAAGATGAGCCCCTCAGGTTGGAAGGCACTCAAAATAGAACTGGGAAAGAGCTGCCTCCTCAAAGTAGAGTCGATTTTAATGATGTGAATGGAGCCAAGCTTTCTGGACCTTCGTTTGCTGATGTGGCATGACTCAAAATGAGAAGAAAGAGCTACAAACATCCATTAATAATAGGAACATGGAATGTACAAAGTATGAATATAGGAAAACTAGAAGTCTTCAAAAATGAAATGGAACGCAAAAAGATATCCTCGGCATTAATGAGTTGAAAAAGGTATTGGCCATTTTGAATCAGACAATCATATGGTCTACTATGCCGGGAATGATAAAGTGGAATGGCATCGCATTTATTTTCAAAAAGAACATTTCCAGATCTACCCCAAAGTGAAACACTGTCAGTGACAGGATAATATCCATACATGTACAAGGAAAACTAGTTAATATAACTATTATTCAAATTTACACACCAAGCAAAAGATGAAGAAATTGAAGATTTTTACCAATTTCTGTAGTCTGAAATTGATCAAACATGCAATCAAGATACATTGATAATTACTGGTGATTGGAATGTGAGAATTGGAAACAAAGAAGAAGGATTGGTAGCTGGAAAACATGTCCTTGGTGATAGAAACCACTCTGTATATCCCATGATAGCGTTTTGCAAGACCAACAACTTCTTCTTGCAAATACCTTTTTTCACCGGTGACTATATACACGGACCTCACCAGATGGAAAATGCAAGAATCCAATTGGCTACGTCTGTGGAAAGAGAGCATGGAAAAGCCCAATATCATCAGTCAGAACAAGGCCAGGGGCCTACTCCTGAACAGACCATCAATTGTTCATAAGCAAGTTCATGTTGAAGCTGAAGAAAATTAGAAAAAGTTCATGAGAGCCAAAATACGACCTTGAGTATATCCCACCTGAGTTTAGAGACCATCTTGGAAGAGGCTACGTAGGCCCTGCTCACTATTATTACTCCCCATTGCTAACCCCCACATTGTCTCATGATCTTATTTTTCCCTCCGGTTCCAGTCTCTATAAAACTTTTAAGATTAGTTGATGTTCCTCCTTGGAGGATGGAAAACAAGTGATAATGATCTAGGAATGACAAACCGAGAAAGACACTCATTTTGGGACAAAAAAACCAGGATGTTGTCAGATAACCCCCAAGAAAAGATTAACTCATCTGGGACATGACCACCTCAAGGGGGAACTAACACAGACTTCTAAGACCCATAATCCTGTACCTAAAAAGCCTTCGGCCAATTTCCAGCTGGGGAGACGGGTTTTTTGGAGGAATCTATTCCCCTCTGTCTCCTATAATTGATATATAATAAAACTCTTGCTGCTCATCTCACCTCTGTCTAAGAATTGGCTATTGCAGCAGGAGGCTCCAATCCATGTTACTGTGGTAACAATCTCAAGAACAGATTTGACAGATTGAACACTAATGATCAAAGACCAGATGAATTGTGGATTGACATCAACGACATCATATATGAAGAAAGCAAAAAGTAATTAACAAGAAAAGAAGGAAGGAAAAAATAAAAATGGATATCGGAAGATAACTTTGAGACATGCTCTTGAACATCAAGTAGCAAAAGTGAACAGAAGAAATGATGAAGTAAAAGAGCTGAACAGAATATTTCAAAGGGTGGCTCGAGAAGACAAAGTAAAGTAGTATAATGACATGAGCAAAGACCTGGAGTTAGAAAACTAAAAGAGAAGAACATACTTGGCATTTCTCAAGCTGAAGAAACTGAAGAAAAAATTCAAGCCTGGAGTTGCAATATTGAAAGATTCTACAGGGAAAATACTAAATGACACAGGAAGCATAAAAAGAAGATGGAAGGACTACACTAAGTCACTATAACAAAAAAAATTGGTTGTCATTCAACCATTTCAGGAGGAAGCATATGATCAACAACTGATGGTACTGAAGGAAGAGGTGCAAGCTGCACTGAAGGCATTGGCAAAAAACAAGGCTCCAGGAATTGATGGAATACCAATTGAGATGTTTCAACAAACAGATACAGTGTTGGAAGTGCTCACTCATCTCTGCCAAGAAATTTGAAAGTCAGCTACCTAGCTGACCGACTGGAAGAGATCCATATTTGTACCCAAGCCAAAGAAAGGTGATCCAACAGAATGCAGAAATTATCAAACAATATAATTAATATCACACACAAGTAAAATTTTGCTGAAGATAATTCAAAAGTGGTTGCAGCAATACCTCGATAGGGAACTGCCAGAAATTCAAGCCAGATTCAGAAGAGGATGTGGAACAAGGAATATCATTGTTGATGTCAGATGGATCATGACTGAAAGCAGAGAATACCAGAAGGATGTTTACTTGTGTTTTATTGACTATGCAAAGGCATTCGATAGTGTGGATCAGAACAAATTATGGATAACATTGCAGAGAATGGGAATTCCAGAACACTTAATTGTGCTCATGAGGAATCTGTACTTAGACCAAGAAGCAGTAATTCGAACAGAATGAGGGGATACTGCATGATTTAAAGTCAAGAAAGTTGTGTGTCAGGGTTGTATCCTTTCACCACACTTATTCAATCTGTACGCTGAGCAAATAATCTGAGAAGCTGGACTATATGAAGAAGAATGCAACATCAGGATTGGAGGAAGACTCATTAACAACCTGCGTTATGCAGATAATACAACCTTCCTTGCTGAAAGTGAAGACGACTTGAACCTCTTACTGATGAAGATCAAAGACCACAGCCTTCAGTATGGACTACACCTCAACATAAAGAAAACAAAAATCCTCACAACTGGACCAATAAACAATATCATGATAAATGGAGACAAGATTGAAGTTGTAAAAGATTTCATTTTACTTGGATCTGCAGTCAACACCCATGGAAGCAGCAGTCAAGAATCAAATGAGGCATTGCATTGAGCGAATCTGCTGCCAAAGATCAGTACAAAATATTAAAAAGCAAAGATGTCACTTGAAAGACTAAGACGCACCTAACTCAAGCCATGGCAGAATAGAGGGTCAATGAAAAAGAGGAAAACCCTCAATGAGATGAATTGACACAGTGGCCGCAACAATGGGCTCAAGCATAACCATGATTGTGAGGATGGCGCAGGACTGGGCAGTGTTTCGTTCTATTATACAAAGGGTTGCTATGAGTCAGAATCGACTCAGCAGCACCTAACAGCAAGCAACAAAGCCATTCGGTAGCTATGGAAAAGAATCTTGTTATGGCAAACAATATTGTTTCAACTGCTGCAGCCTGGGATGTCTTCCATTGGAAAGAGTATTGTTCCTTCAGGACAGCATAAATTGAATCGGTTCAACAACACCAAGTCTTTTATATGCACCTAACATTAAAGAGTACAAAGAATGTAAGATTGTCACAGCACATATAGAAAGCAGACCAATCCTAAATCTAAAGCATTTATCCCAAGCCAAGGTACATCCCAAGAGTATAGTACTTATTACTGCCGAAGTTCACACCAAAGGTGGTAGTGTCTGAAGAATAAACTATTAGTTTCAACTTCACCGTAATGTCAAACAGTTCCTGCTAGTTGTGTGGAGACTGTAACCTGTGGTCTTAAAAGCAAATAGGAAAAATGTCCCTTGCAGACATTAATGATGGCACAGTGAATTTTTCATATTGGAGTGGCAAGTGGTTTTTTCTCGATCAGACTGAGGCATTTGAGATACTTCTGCTTTGTTACCTAAGTTTTGATATTTAAAATGGTGATGAGCCCAGCCATCAGACCTTATTTAAAGTTCTTTTCCTTTCTGTCCAGGATATCTGTAGCCTCTTAATTGCCAGTTTTCCTTTGAGCCTTGTGTTTATGGATTTCAGAGCTGAACAGAGTATGAGTTCTGTCTCTTACGAGTAAGTATTTTTTTGTCCAGTGACCACTGCCACTGGCTCTTACTGGGAAATTGCTTAAGGGTTTGAAATCTGCTTTCAAGGAAGGAATTCCCTCCCGGCCTCACTTTTGGTTCAAGGAGACCATCTCTGACATAGACTCTTCTGAGGCCTGTCCTCCTAGGGGTATAATGAGGATGAATACTTTCCCATATGTTCCTTGAAGCACTGTCTTTTGTCCTGTTTTCAATGTTCCAGGTCTTGAGTGTGCTTACGCTAAACCTTATGTTAAACTCTACTTATGCAGTACAGGCAATCCCTGGATTAGGAACAACTTCCACTCCTTAGTTTGTCTTTAAGTCAAATTTGTCCTTAAATCAGAACAGTTAGTTACGGTTCATATCTAACATCAGTTAGTCAAATGTTTATATTAGTATATAGTGTACCTTTCTATGCATAAAAAAAACATTAAATAAACACTTCCAGATACACTAAAACATCTTTAACATAATAATACAGTAATAATAATAATAATAATAATGTTTTGATGCATGTTGCAAAGTAGCATCCATTTTTTAATACAAACCATTGTATATACTTTGAATTTTTAATATAATAGGCTTTACGGAGGTTGGCTTATAACCTTGGGTTGTATGTAAATCAGATGTTCATTACAGACGGACTGCCTGTACTGTTAAATTTCCTTATGCGTTTTCCCTATACCTTTCAGGAAAACTCAGCTAAGTGTCTACTAATTTCACCTGTTTGTTAAGTTGGTCCCTTCCTTCTCTAATATGGGGAGGATTGGTACAGTTTTTTCAGTCTGTTGGCCTTCTTTCCCTTTCCATTTTTCTCTACTTTATGATCTAGACATTTGTTTTTCTAGCATACTTCAGTCATTGTCTTGTGAGCTCTTACATAGTCAGAAGTAAGAAACAAGTGACTTCTGAGTCTGCCAAAACAAATCTTCAACACATTTGAACACATTTACCTTCCTGAGAAAGTGATATGTTCACAATCAGTAGGTTTTCCCATCAGTTAGACACCTAACCCAGGTCTGGTTTACCTTCACCATGTCTCACCTTGCCTACGTCTTCTCTTAGAGTCTAAATTCCTTACATTTCTCAAGAATGTTCTATCAGGACACTAGAAATACCTGCAGCCCCACCTATATCAACCGTGTTTCCTTACAGTTCATCCAGTACGTTTTTGAGTATTTCATGTTGTTCTTCTCTTTCACAAACGTGAGTAGATTTACCATCACAGCCTGGTATAGCTGTCCCAGTGTTCAAGGGTATTTTATTTTTCCCCATTTGTGCTTGATGTGGCTTCTCTGTCTGGGGAATTCAAAGTGTATCTCTTAGTATTTTCCTGAATCCTGGCTTCCTCAGGGAGGGCGAGTCCAGCATGCTGTCCGAGATCTCGCCTCTCTTCCTTTTACGTTTCATTGAGCTTCAGTCACCACTTCTCATCTAGTATCAACTAAAACATCTCTATCTCATCTAAAAACAAAAACAAAAAACCCTTTGCCGTTGAGTTGATTCCGACTCATAGTGACCCTTTAGGACAGAGTAGAACTGCCCCACAGAGTTTCCAAGGAGCGACTGGTGGATTCAGACTGCCAACCCTTTGGTTAGCATCCACAGCACTTAATCACAATGCCACACCAGGGTTTCCATCTCATCTAATATCCTCTTAAAAGCCTGGATACCTTTTCTTTTCTGTCTTTCCTGACCCTCAGAATTGCCTTGTCCTTTTCATATCCATCTCTCAGACTCCTAAAATATCAGTCTTCTTCCTAGAGAAATGTTCCAAGCTTAATCAACTTGTCTTCTTTTATTCTGTTTTAATTACTTCATTGACTGAATCATAATTTTAAAACCACTTAAATTTTTTTTCTTGACACCCTAAGCAAATCTGATTCCTTGAAAGAAATATATTGGGCACAGACTTTTTCAATTGCTTTTTATCCTTGGGTTTTGTTTCAATGAGTTGTTCTTGTTTTCTTTTTCCTTATCACAACAAGATTATATGTTCTCTATAAATTCACACCAAATCCTTTGCCGTCAAGTCGACTCTGACTCATAGGGACCCAATAGGATGGAGTAGGGTTTCCAAGGATGTAATCTTTACAGAAGCAGATTGTCCACATCTTTCTCCCATGGAGCGGCTGGTGAATTCGAACTGCCAACCTTTCAGGTAGCAGCCGAGTGCGTTAGCCACTGCACCACGAGGGCCCCTTTCTCTATAAAAAGGTCCAATTAATAATTTCGTCTATCAATACAAGTGACTATCCTGTGTGTGTGTGTGTGTGTGTGTAAAACATCAAGTTTCAGTCTCTGAAATCCAAAGTCAGAGCCAGAGTTTAATTAACAAATCCAGAGCCATCTTGGTGTGGTTGGAGGGTAGAGGTAACAAGCCTTTAAGAGCTTGTGAGCAAACCTCAAAAATATTATAGTTTAGACCTCCCACCTTCCTTTACTTAGCCATTAACACTGTTCAAAATAGAGGAAAAAATTATATTGATACGGAATGCTGCATGCCTTATCTTGATATAACAACTTACAATTATAACCTCCCTTCCAAGTCCTGTTTAACCTGCATGACACATAGCAGTCTTAATAATTTAAAATCCCAACTTTTTCTAAAGGAAAGCTCCTTTATCTCTAATATTATCCTTGTCTCTGTCGTGCATGCTTGGGTAAAAGCAACACTCACCATTTTCAAGGCAAGGTCAGCTGCGGTGACTGGCATACTAAAGTCTACATATCCTGCTTCGGTGAAGCTTGTGAGCTGCAACAACAGCAAGCCTGTAAACACCAACCACAATATGAACTACCTATCTTCACCAAGGTCAACATCATGTGGTCCCCAGTTACTAAGTCTAAGGCCTGACACCACCAACCAAGCCTTCACTTGAAGCCTTTATCTCTGCTGATTATTTTGCCTACCTAATGCCAAATGCCAATCACTGTCTATTTCTGAAGCTTCCAAGTCCAAGGTGTTGTTGTTTCAGTTAACTAATAAAGAACACCCCTTGATTCCACATCCAGATTGGATACAAATTGGGCACAGAGAAGTAAACAAAAGATATCTAAATATAAACTTTACAATCGATAATAGTAGAATAAAGAACATGGCTCTTGTTACATGGAAAAAAAAGTCTTTCCTTTCATATGCAGACATATTATCTAAGCTTATTCAGCTTGTCTTTTTTTATTTGGTTTTGATTACTTCGTTAACTGAATCATAATTTTAAAATCACTAATTTTTTTTTTTCTTTTCTTGACACTAAGCAAATCTGATTCCTTGAAAGAAGTATACTAGGCACAGGCCTTTTCAATAGCTTTTTATCCTTGAGTTAAATGGATAACTGGACAATTTATCCTTTTTTTGTGAAGCAGGTCCCTTCCCAGGAGGATAAGAGCAGGTCACAATGGATCCTCTGTAGCAGGGTGATCCAAAAAGGAAAGGGAAGGTCTGAGATGAGTATGATGAACTTCTCTCAAAGTCATAAAGCAGGTAACTTATTTCTCCTCTTGCAGGGATTAAGGGTGGAGAGAAAAGCCAGAAGTGTTAGTCTAGCTGAAGCCTTTTCATACATTGATATGAGAACTGGGGAATAAGTGTTCCCTCCTAACTATACGGATAAGATTCACTCTTTACAAAACTAAACTCAGAAAAGAGTTCTCTATTTCCATATCTTCCTGGGGTCCAAAGAACTCTTAGGCTATCTGCCCTGAAAGTCCTTTTCAGGATGCTTCTCCTCTAACCATAAATCAATAGATCACCAATAATTCAAAATGGGCTCTAATTAAGATCTGACAGTCACTGAGCTAGCAAATCTCTCAGGAGTCAGTAAAGACTACTAACTTAGCAAGAACACACATCAAGCATGAATCAGAGCAAGGTAATATAAACCATATTTATAAAGGCCATATTCTGTGGTAAATACCCCTTAAACTATAGAAGGCGATTAACTTATCCAGCAGGGTTGTATTAGTCAGGATTCTCCAGAGAAACAGAATGAATAGGATAGTTAGATAGAAAGAGACGGACAGACAGACAGACAGATAGATAGATGAGATATATTTACATATATAGCTATATATGTAAAGAGAGAGGGATTGATTTTAAGGAATTGACTCACAAGATTGTGGGGCTGGCACATCCAAAATTTATAGGTCAGGTGGCACACTGGTTATTCCAGCAGCATATCTATGTTACGGTCTGGACCCAGAATAATTCCTTCTCTTGAGGAAACCTCAGTGTTTGCTCTTAAGGCCTTAAACTGGTCTGATAAGACCCCCCCTCATTATTAAGGGTAATTGCCTTAATTTAAAACTAACTGATTATAAACGTTAATCACATTTACAAAATATCTTCACAGCAACATCTAGACTAGGGTTTGACTAAACATCTGGCGTCCTAGCCTAGCCAAGTTGGCAAATAAAAGTAACCATCACAAGGAACATCAATGACTTTTATCCATACTACAAGGTCTTATGTAGAAAATGTAAGAGGTGTGATGAAAGAACTAATGTAAAAGAAGAATGAAATTCCAAGTTGGGTTATTTACTGATACTGATTAATTCTTCTTTGGACCATAGTTATATAAATCTAGGAATCCCTTCTATTTTTAAGCTTCTGGATTAATTATCACAGGCTGAGAAAGGCCTCAAAAGAAGAATTTTCTGTCATAGAAAATCTGTTTTGGAAGGCTATTTATTCCAATCTGTAAATGTTTAAATTCCCTCTGTTAAATATCTACTTTATGTATTATATCTCTACTAAAGAGTCATGCAAGGAGCCCTGGTGGCACAGTGGTTAAATGTTC
The DNA here is from genome assembly GCF_000243295.1 of Trichechus manatus latirostris. Lineage (NCBI taxonomy): Eukaryota > Metazoa > Chordata > Mammalia > Sirenia > Trichechidae > Trichechus > Trichechus manatus. The sequence continues at coordinate 1,232,772 of NW_004443988.1, forward strand.
GTCTGCCGAACAGAAATTCCACAGTTGGAACCTACCAGCTGATCCGTGGGAGAAATATGTAGCAGTCTGCTTCTGTAAAGATTTACAGCCTTGGAAACCCTATGGGGCAGTTCTACTCTGTCCCATAGGGTCACTATGAGTCAGAATCGACTTTGATGGTAACGGTATTTGGATTGGAAAGAGTCACCCAGAGCATTCTACTCTACCATGAGTAAAAGAGGATCAAGTGGATCTCACCTGAAATGCTGAGTAAATACCTAAATATCTAAATCATACTTTTGTTTCAAGATCCAGTATGTATTTTTTTATTCTAAGAAAGTTTCCTGAATGTCTCAAAAATTTATGACCAAATATTCATACAATAAAAATGCATGGCTAGATATCATTAAAAATGCATTTATGTTGCCATACAAACAAATACGAGCTTCGTATGGACATTAGTTAATTCTTTACATAATAATGCATATGATGGGTATTTTCAAGATGATTAGAAGTCATTTAAAATAAAATCAAATTTTGGATAAAATAATTAAAAATAAATATGATATAAAATATGGAGTCATGATCCATTTGATATCCTATGCTGTACTGTGGATACCATGTGTCTTTGACCAATAAGATGACCAGAAGGCAAAGCTGTTGTTCAGCTATGTAAATAAAAGAGGCTGACTTCTGGCGAGAATTGGACATCCTCTCACCACATGTTACGCATAGAATAGACAATTTTTTTTCAAATTTTTCTTTTTCAAATATCTAAATAACTCTAAATAACTAATTTCAGATATCTGAATATGTACATTACAGGGTAAAGATGGAGCAACAAGGGTCTGGACTTTTCTTTTTTTCAATCAAGTTAACTGTTTGCCATCTAAGCATGGCTTTTATAAAACATAGGAGTTTTGTCTACATCTACATTTCAAGAATGAGTCAATAAAAAAATAAATTCTTAGATATTTAGTGGAATTCAATGTTTTCTCATTTCAATGTTAGACAGCAATAATCAAAATTAAGTTTTGTAACTTTGGTCTAGCTATTGTTAAAAATAATGAAATATTTAGTTAGTGATTCTTTTTTCTTTATTGTAATAGCCAACAAAATAAGTTCTGACAAATGCAATTAATGTCCAATTAATAAATTATTTATTAAATAAATAGTTGTTATTTATAATCCTTATATAAGAGGTTGGGTCTACAAAGATATAATAGATAAAACCCAAAGGTCTAATAAGGGAGAAAAGCATGTAAGCATATAATCATAATATCGTGTGTTAAATGCTCAAATAATGATATGCATAATGAGGTTACGAATGCTCCATTGGAGGATTCTTTATTTTCTTTGTTATGGTACATCATAGTGCTTGCAAAACATCTAAAAACAAGGTCATATTATTTAAGGATATGTTTATTAGGGGTTGTTGTTATCCTGAGTATGTGTAGTTTGTAACTATCTACACGTAAAATCAATGCACTATTTCTTCCCATTCTGAGTCTTGGAATTTTATAAACATACACTCTTTAAAGCTACACTAATATCCTGGGACTTATGACTAAAACCCCATGTTACACACTTCCCCTTGAATCCTACCTCAAGCTAAGCATATGGTTAATAATCAATCTATTGAAATATATATCTGACTACAAAAGATACATATATATAAAAAACATATATTGATTCTTTGTTGAATGACCTTTGTATAGTCTTAAACACTCACTATAGTTTTGCTTTATTTTTGTTTTCAATTCACCTTTGTGTACATACAGGGAACATTGTGACAATCAAAAGCTCATTAAGAGATTGAATATGGATTATGTAAGTTACAAACTGGGCTAGAGTACAAAGCAGAATATTAATCGGATGGCTTTTTTTAAACAGATTTGCTTTTTAAAAAAAAATGGATTAGAGGATTCTGCATGATGTCTTTTAACTTCCAAAGTGTCCTTTTAGAACAATAAAGAACGTGACTTAGAAACTAGCAATGTACACAGAGTTACACCTTTCTTATGGCTTATTCTAAAGATTTATACTTCTTAACTTTAGATACTGAGCATTTAGTCCCACCCCAACCTCAACTCATAGCTTCTTAAAAAAGCTTTCATCAGTCAAAGAAGGGCATTATTATCTTGAAGCCATCCATGGCCCTCCTTGAACATCAGTATAGGAAAGCCCAAACTCACAGCCCTGGTATCACGATTATCCTTGAACATTGTGACAAGTGTCTGATGTATGCCCAGTCCTACACCAGCCAGGGAAGCAATGAGATAAGACATAGTGCTTATCTTAATGGAGCTTGAATTCGTGATTCACCTTTTTTCCTGTCTAACATTAAAACAATCATCACAGTTCATTGAATGATGGCCTTAAATCTTCTTGCATAAAGGGATTCTATCATTCAAACTTCTCTTCCCCACGGCATTATCCACATGAAATATGTTTAATTAAAATTATTGAATAGTTGTGTATGTGAAAAAGTGAATATTGAATTTAGCCACAGTGATGCTTTAGTATGTCCATTCCTCTCCTTTCTCAAATTGTGGATGCCTGCTACATGGAAAGGTGCAGCCTTCTCCACAGAAGATTTACATGAGTGCACAAATAATTATAAAGCAAAAGTAAATTGTTCATTAACTAAGATTAGCGTATGCTGGTCTTTGGCCAGAAAACATTCACCAGCAGGTGATTATTAAGTAAGCTTCTCTAAGCCCAAATGACATGTTACGCTATTAAGTGCTTAGAGCCCGTCTGGTGTACCAGCAAATGGTACTATCACCTGCAAGATCTGAGATGCAACAAATGATAATGAGCTCAAGCTCCCCTCCATGCCCACATTCAATGTGAGGATCTTCCTGGATAAAAAGGCTATTATGCCAAGAGTGTTACTGCTGTCACAACCATCAATAGAAAAGTCATTTATTTTTAAGGAGATTTACTGCATATGTTGACTTTACAGACTTAGGCTCCATCTTCTCCAGGATTGATGAAATTAATCCGAAGCATGATATTTATTAGACTATGCTTCTCTTTTATTTATTATTTTAATGTCTCTGCCAGAAACAGATAGGCATGCCACGTTTGCTGTTGAATAGCTCTGTATAAAGAGAAAGAAATCCCGAGTATGATCATTACACAATGTAAATATTTCCCTGGAAGTCTTATAATCCATCCTGCTAAATAAAAAATGATATGATCTTAGCACAGGAAGAAAGCTCACTGGTTTCTTGAGGATTAAGGACCAGTGATGGGTTGGATAGGAGTGACTCCTCCATCTCCATCTGCGGCCACTTCAATCCACGAGGGATTAATTGACTCGAATTAGCAGATACTCTCTGCAATTTTGAGTTGATGATGGTCTCAATTCAGCCACTGATTAACTTGTTGCAATGCCCAGGTGAAGTGATAATTGCTTTAGAAATCTGAATTTACAATTTAAAATTAAATTTCTGCTGACAACGTAGAAGAAATAGAAGTTAATCAGGACAAAGCTATTTGCTGCAGTAGGAAGGAAGTGCTGAAGATTGGTTCTGCCTTTGATGCATGTGCTTTAAACAGCAATGGCGTTTCTGTCAGCCATTTTTCACTCTCAGAAAGAGAGGAATGGTTAAAAATATTATGTAAAGAATGTATAGCAAGTTTTTGAGTCAACAAATGTGAAGAAATAATGTGAATAACCAAATTAAAGATGTGACAGTTGAGAAATTGGAAACACGTTATTAAGGAGCATGTGTACACTCAAGGTACGTAGAAGGTTCTTAAAATAGAATTAATCCTCACCAGCCACTAATGTTTCTGTACTAGATTAATGCTACTATTCACAGAGGCTGATCATCCCCAAGGAAGTTCACAATACATCAGACTAACGCTGTTCACTAAAGGGCAATTATATTTTGTAGAAATAATCCCCTTGAAATTAGAAAAGGAAAAGAAAATCAATCACTTCATGATTTAATGGACTCTCCAATAGCAATGCTGGCCATTACCAAATATGAACTACTGTGGTAATAATTAGAACATTCTTTATTAGGGAAAAAAAAATTCACATTTTATACTTCTTTAAATAAAAATTAGTTGTAATTAATTTCATGTTATCTATACTATAAAATACCATAGTGGTTTTGAAAATTTATCATAAATAATAGATCTCTATTAATGATTTGATTATTCAGTCATTTAACAAATATGTATTTATTACCTTTAATACACTAGGCACCTGGTCTCTTTCATATATATTTTTTAAAAGTTATTGTTTAATAAAGGTGTACTTCCCTTCTGATCACCATCTGTCTCAAAAAGGTAGTTAAATCTTTTGCTCATGAACCCAGAAATATTTTAAATGGAATGGAGAATTTATATCTAGCACATTATTTTGTATCTAGTAAAATCCCAGCCTTATCTTTCACCTCCCTTCTTATATACCATATTCCCAAGCCTTTAAGGAGCCTGGGGGGCACAAGTGGTTTGAGATTGGCTGCTAATCAAAAGGTTAGTAATTCTAACCCACCCAGCAGCTCCCAGGAAGAAAGGTCTGGAAAACTGTTTCTGTAAAGATTACAGCCAAGAAAACCCTAAGAAGCAGTTCTACTCTGTAATTAACATGGGGTCACCATGAGTCGGAATCAACTCCACAGTAGTGAGTCAACGGGATTATTCCTAAGACTTTACCCTATGGTGTAAAATGATTATTATTCACTACTTTCACAACTTTGCTAATGCTCCCTTTTTTCCCATAAGATTCACCATTTCTATCTCCCCCTGTGGAAGTCTGTTCTTCCATCCAGGCCCTATATGAAGTCCAAGTAGAATTAGTAGATGTCCCCAGACAGATTTAATCTCTCCTTTTTCAAGCGTCTCATTGTATGCAAAGGAGCCCTGGAGAAGCAATGGTTAAGTGCTAACCCAAAGGTTTGTGGTTCGAACCCACATGTTGCTCTATGAGAGAAAGATGTGTCAGTCTGCTCCCATAAAGATTATAGCCTTGGAAACCCTATGAGGCAGTTCTGCTTTGTCCTATAGGGTCGCTATGAGTCAGAATCAACTCTGTGGCAAAGAATGTGCGTTTTATGCGTACCTCTATTTATGTATTTTATGCATATGCATTTTGTGCAGGAAACTCAGATGTTTTCTTCCTCACCAGACCGGGAGATCCTTGAAAGAAGAGTCCATATCTTTGCTTAGGCAATAGCCTGAAACAAATGTAGAAGACGTAAAATAGAGAAATTAGTAAACAGCTGCAAATACATCCGGAAAGGAATCTATCTTCTGTCATTGATGATTTAAATGAGTCTGACGTTTTGCAATCTTAAAGCAAAATCAACAGATATAAAATATAACAATCTACTTCACTATAAAACTTGATATTTATCATATTCATATACTGTAAGATTCCCTTCCTATGAAGGTTGTTTCAATATAATTAGTAGTTAATCAATGTCATTAATAGATATGGGATTCAAGAGCCAGATATGCCACTGAATCACATGAATGACTATGGAGTAATTCTTTAAACCTGTTAAGGCTCAGGTTCCTCATGGGAAAATTGTGAGAAGGATGATATCTATATCATAGAATTTTTTTTTAAGAATTAAATGAGTTAAGTACATTAAGAGCAAAATATAAGTAGTCTATTAAAAATATATACCAATAATAGAGAATAGAAAGTCAAGTCTTTATAATGGAACTCAGGAGCACCTGTGCAGAACATTTGAGAACATAAAGACGTTTTGGTGGGTTTTGAGGCTATCAGCAGCGAAGTCTTTGAGAATTATCTAAACTGCCTGTGATGCTTAATTTTGTGTCGACTTAGATAGAGTATTGTTCCCAATGGTTTGACCAAACACTAGTCAAGTTGCTGTTGAATAATGCAATCATTATAATGCAATATGATAGCCTTCCATAGAGTAATCTAAGGTAAAGTAAGCATTCAATCAGTTGAAAGGAATTTCCTTCTTAAGTGTTCTGCTTTTAGACTATAAATAGATATTTTGACAGAATTCTTTCTTTCTCTCTTTACTCTGCCCTCTTTCCATAACCTGACCTGCAGATCTTGGGACTCAGGTTTACAAGAGTCTCAAGCCTGTCTCCTGGCCTAAGATTTCAGACTTGCCTGCCCAACACATGATTACATAAGCCAATTCCTTTAAGTAAATCTCTCTCTCTCTGTCCTATAGGGTCACTATGAGTTGGAATCGACTCAACCGCAATGGGTTTGGTTTGGAGTTCTGGTGGTGCAGTGGTTAAGAGCTTGGCAGCTAATGAACAGGTTAGTGGTTTGAATCCACCAGCCTCTCCTTGAAAACCCTATGGGGCAGTTCTACTCTGTCCTATATGGTCACTATGTGCTATGTGTTGGAATCTATTCGGGCAACAGGTTTTGTTTGTTTTTTTTTTTGGTTTTACGTGTATATATACATGTGTGTATATATACGTACATATATATGTGTATTATTGTTTTTGTTTCTCTAGAGAACCCTAACTAAGACCCTGCACCTGCAAAAATCCCCTTTCCCTCTGTTTTACAGTGGAAGAATCCAAGGACCTAAGCCCAGCTGGAGATCATGCATCCCATAGCAGGTTTTCTGCCCACATTTCTATCTATTGCCCTACGTCCCATCTCAAGTAACAGACAGTAACAATCAGTAACATTTTTAGGTATAATTGCAAAACAAGGCATAACTATATTTTCAATTCTAGACAGTACACTCAGGGCACCTGGCAATAACAAAAACTCACACCCAGTTCCGCCAGGCATGGGCAGATATTACCTGGCACTCTCTTCAGATCTACATTTCCCAGCTTCTTCCTGGAATAAGATGAAGTTTTAGTCAACATGGAGAATATTCATTATTAGCAACTACCAGTGGAAAGAAAGTCATTATTTTTATTTATTTTTATTTCCAAGCACAATTCCTAGATCTATTATTCATGTCCATAAACTGTAGGGACACTTTAACAACATAACAAGGAACACTCAAATAATCCTGGAATTAGACACAAAAGAGACAAACAATGCTTCAATGTGTAAGTAAGTCTTCCGTCTTCAATATTAAATCTTATTTCAACATTTCACTAGTTACAGAAAGCTTGAGTGTTCAGTAGTTACAGAAAGAACTCCATGCACAGAGTTTAAGCCAGGGTCTGTTTTTCTAGTTCTAGTAAGACATAACTCTCTTTGGCATTAAGAACCTTGATTTATGCCTATGCTCTTACTCCCCTCCTGCATGTTCCTAATGACTAAAACCTGGTAGGAAATGACACACATTTTGATTAATAGTGCTTTGATAGCTATCGCCTCTTTGTTTATGAGGAAGATTGCTAGTGGCTTCTTAGTTGCAAATTGAGAAAATTATACTTCAGTCATTCAATATTCTCTAAGGTCTCAGAGGCAATTCAGTTCTAGTTAATTAGTACTAATGAATCTACTCTCTCCCTGGTACTCTATTGAATGATATTAAACAGATGAAAGAGCCTGTCTCTGCCTTCAAGAAGCTTGTGGTTTGGTTAGCAATAGAGGTGTATGGACACATAAGTGAAATGGAGTTTTACAGAAGTTTGCTTCTATAACCTGTGCAGACAACAAGGTAAAGATGAGGCACTATACAGGCACAATACAATAAGTTCTGTTGGGGATAGGAATGTGTAACCAGTAAAACTTCTATTTCCACCAGTCTCTGGATATAAATGTGTTCATATTAACATATTAATCACCTTAATCTGTTAATGTAGGGTTTGTTTTGTTTTTGTGTTTGTTTTTTTCAATTGCCGTGGAGTCAATTACAACTCATGGCGACTCTATGCATGTCAGAGTAGAACTGTGCTCCATGGGATTTTCAGTGGCTGATTTTTCAGAAGATCACCAGGCATTTCTTCCAAAGTGCCTCTGAGTTGACTTTGGGTTATCATCTGAGTGCATTGACCATTTGTACCACCTACGGATGCTGATGTAGTGGCCCCCTCTCCCACATAAAGTCTCTGTAGGTATTTCTGGGAGGCCCCAGGTGGTGTCTCTTAAGCGCTCTTTACATTTCTCTTGTTTTCTTCTGCTCGTGTTTTCTTGTTGATGTTCACTGTTCACAAACCAATTGGGAAATCTCCTCCTCACTGACACAGTGAGAGGGACCCTCTGCAGGACTTCTGCCTTCCTGCCCAGCATGCCAGATCTGCACCCAATGAGGTGCCAAACAGCAGTGGGCTCCTTTTGAGCCTCACTCTACGGGAGAAACCCTGCATTTTGTGCCTGTTTCCAATATCTGTGCTGTGTTTTCCTAGCTGCTTCTGAAGCACTGCTGCTTGCACACAATTCTCACAACACCTGGCATGATTTTATTTTTTTCTTTATATTTTACCTGCAGCCTCTCACTCTACGGATTTAATAATAGACCCTGGCTGAAACACATACTCTCTCAATTTCTAAACCACTGAACATTAAATTTCTCCCTATTAAGTCTTCTCTGCACCCCCTCCTATCCCACTATTATCAATGACCGTAACTAGATGATACATGGGAAAGATTAGCTCATTAGTTTATGAGAAAGAGCCAGACCATGAATCCCACGTAGGCTCAATTCCTACTGTAACTCTCAGAAGAGATGAAGCCTGAACTTAAGCTTAAAAACAGACTAGATGGGGAGAGTAGAAAAGACATTCCACGTAGAGGGAACAGCATGGGCACAGAACGGAATGTGAATCAGTGTAGCCTGTTTCAGGTACAGTGAGAAACACAGTATGGCTGGAGAGAGAGTAGCAGACGAGCTCTTTAACCACTACGCCACCAGGGCTCTGGACCAGATTGCAGAGAACCTTAAATGCTCTGCTGGAGACACAGTGGCTTTCTTCAGTTAATGTTGTTGTTAGCTGCCATTGAGTCGGCCCCCGACTCGTGGAGACCTTATATGCACAATAGAACAAAACGCTGCCCAGACCTGTGCCATCCCCGTGATTGGTTGTAATGCATTGGGTTTTCATTGCTGATTTTCAGAAAAGTAGATCACTGGGCCTTTTTTCCTGTCCATCTTAGTCTGGAAGCTCTGCTGAAGCCTGTTCAACATCAGAGCAACAGGCAAGCTTCCACTAACAAGTGAGTGGTGGCTGCACATGAGGTTCATTGGCCAGGAATTGAACCCAAGTCTTCAAATAAAAGGCAAGAATTCTACCACTGACCCCGCAGTATCCTCAAATAAACAGCTGTCATGGAGTCGACTCTGACTCATGGCAACCCTGTGTGTGTCAGAGTACAGCTGTGCTCCATAGGGTTTGAATGGCTGATTTTTCAAATGTGTATCGCCAGGCCTTTCTTTCAAGGTTGGTCAGTGTGGACTCAAACCTCCAACCTTTCATTTAACAGCTGAGAACATTAACTGTGTGCACCACCCTGGGCTCCTAAAGGAACACCTACTATGTGCTTAATGAGGAAGCATTAAAGAGACTAGAAATTGGCCTAAGCTGTTTTACTGAAGTAAGAGATGTACCTTCAGGGCCCAGACCCCTCATCACAGCATGAAATATACTGATTAATACTGTAAATTTGTAGTGATGAGTCTGAGGACATTTGTACAGACTTGGACACACGACTTATTGATAACAGCAAGATTGATGGTTCGTACCGGTTTTGGTGAGACCCCCTGGAAGGCTCTACCACTGAAGTTGGTTACGTAGCAAGAAATATGCCTATGTGATCAGCAGAGTGTAAGAAGCCAAGGTGGAGATTCCATACTGGGCTCCCTTCTTTTGCGGTGCAGTACTCTCCATGACAGCAAGTGCATCCAGTAGAGTCCAGAGAAGGGAGGACAATTGGAACTCATACCTGGACTCTCTGGACCCTTTGCTGTGGTGCAGCCTTTGCCTGAAATGCGTATCCTTGTTCTGATGCTGTTTCTAAGTTGTGTCCTTTTCTTGTGATAAACCATAGACTCATAACTATTTCATTTTGGGTCCTGTGAGTATTCTTTATCAGTAGAATCCTTTCTGGCTGCTGCCATTAGTGCAGTTTCTCTAAGGTCCAGACAACTTAATAAGTATTTGTTAACAACTTAGTAGGCATTTGAAAAAATAAAATAATAATACACACAGATTAAAGAACAATAAAATTTTTATCTCATTCTTAAATACCTAAAATTAGTCATTAATGAGATATGACACTCGAAAGTACTGTTCAGTTCCTCCAACCTTGCTATCAGATTGGGTCCTGCCACCCTCAGTTCCTGTTTCACACTGATTTTCGTATAGGCCTGGCTTTTCATCACAGTGACTACCATAAACCTAGACTGACAAAGGTAAGACATCATTGAAAGAAAGGTAGCACGATCTCATACTTGAGCTGTAAACTACCTTGAGGTCGTAGTTCGTGTCATTCCAACAAATGTTATTGTTTCCTCAAAAATTTAAACTATCTCACATGCCCATGTGAATGTGCTGCAGCATCCTGGGGCACTTCAGCACACACCTTGGGAACCATATCTATAAGGGAACTACAGAAACAAATCCCTTATGCACAGAGAGTCCTCCTTTAATAGTTAACAGGATTTAGGGGTGACAAGGTGGTAGGGTGAGTTGGATAAGCAATATCTATTTTTTAAAAGACCTTGGTGTTCATTTTGTAGTGGGAAAAAAGTGGATGAAATCAGAAACTTAGACACACCTGAAACAGAATGTTTCCCATGAACAAACCGCCTTGTCATCTAAATAAAATAAAGTCATGTCCTTGTTCTATTCGCTCTGGAAAGCCTGTGGGTAGTCTCTTCCCAAAGTCTTGGTATGGTAACGCAGCCAATTTGTCAGGAACAGGTATTTTCAGCAGGAGAGATGCATATTCCAGAGATAGGGTTTCTCTTTGTGAAAATTTATCTTTCAAAGATGGAGAAGGTAATTTTAGGTCAATAGATTTCTGATCTTTGAAAAAGGCAATAGGGAAACTTTCTGAATGAGATCTTTTACTATATACTGCATGCCTGGTTCTTGTACTCTGCTGCTCCTAAGGACAGCTATCAACTTTTTCTATTTATTCAGTCATTCACTCATCAGTCATTAAACATTCATTGACAGTCGACTCTGTGCCAGGAATACTATTCTAGGCACTGCAGAAAATTAAAGAATAGGGACTTGGAGATGGGATACCCTAGGGATTTAGAATTTAGGTCATCTTCCCCTTTTTAGAATAATATCTTTGATTCTACAAGCCAAAAGGGACATCAGAGTCTAGTTGTCTTTCGTGGGAGATGAAAAAATGAATTGGCTAGTCCAAATGCTCTTTATTCATTGAGGCGTTTATGGATATAAAGTCTCATGTGCTTGCCTTCCAGTGTGATGATCTTTCCCTTGCCCTAGTGGTTTTCAAAATGAGTTCCAGCGATGTGTTCTAAGCCTACCCTGGAGGTGCCATTGTGGAAGAGGAGGTGTAGGCAATGTGGACCTTCAATTCACTTTATCTACTATTGGATCTAAAATACGTCTTCAGAAAAGCAGGTTCTCTTGCTAAAAGAAAATATATATGTATATGATTTTTCCTGTTCTGCTGCCTTCACTTCATCCATCCATGATAAAATAGTCTCTGGTGAGACAGTTCCAAAGAAATTGCAGACCTCTGGGTTTCTGCAGCCTTGTTTACATTTGTCAGCATTTATGGTCATGTTCTACAGCATCATGCACGTCTTGGACAGAGTACTTTTCTTTCCAGTACGTATGCCCAGTCCAATGGAGGAAATCAATAGGAGTTTACCAGATGAAGCAAGAGAATAATGCAATATAGCTAGTTCGCTTTAATCTCAGAGAAGACATTCATAGTCCAACAATAAGTTATAGAGGAAAAATTCAGTTATAGTTGTTGGAGTTGAAGGGGGATAATCAGTTGTAACCTGTCCTATCTATCCTACTTTTGACCACATTGAAAGGGACGTGAATCAAGAAGATGAAAATATCACATACATTGCTGTCAAAGGCTATGGATTTAGGCCTGTTTACTAAGTGGGTTTGTTAATACTACATCCTTGAACTTAAATTATCCACCTGATCATATACTTTGCTAGGGAATTATAGACTCACCCTGCAGGGACAGTGCTTACTGCTAAGCCCACTGCAGGGTTCAAAGGCAGACCAAAGCTTAAGCTCTCTGCAGGCAGGAGTATCCCAGAGAGAAAAAGGGGGCCATCTGTGTTTTGTATTTTTAGTTACTGCTCCCAAAAGTAATAATTAGTATTCATTCCTTTTCTCCTGGAAGGGAATGAGTGAGGGGCTGGGGTGAGAAGTGTCATGGATTGAATTGTGTCCCCCAAAAAATGTGTGTAGCAACTTGGCTAGTCATGATTCCTAGTATTGTTTGATTGTGTTATCTGATGTGATGTCCTTGTGTGTTGTAAACTCTACCACTATGATGAGATTATATGTGATCTCCTCATGTGTTGTAAATTCTATCACTGTGATGAGGTTATACTGATGAGGTTGACAAGATCAGAGTCTTAATCTAATCTCTTTTGAGAAATAAAAGAGAGAAGTGAGCAGAGACACATAGGAACCTCATACACCAAGAAAGCAGTGCTGGGAGCAGAGCACGTCCTTTGGATGTGAGGTTCCTGCACAGAGAAGCTCCCAGACCAAAGAAAGACTGATGACATGGACTTTCCTCCAGAGCCGATGGAGAAAGTGTTCCCCTGGAGCAGATGCCCTGAATTTGGACTTGTAGCCTACTGGACTGTGAGAGAATGGACTTTCTTTGTTGAAACCATCCAATTGTGGTATTTCTGTTGGAGTAGCACTAGATGACTGAGACAAGAAGCTAAAAGTATATAGGGAAAACTTTTTCCTCATGGAAACCAGAGGAGTGGAGAATGAGCATTTCACACTGGCATCATAAGATTTTGCCTGTGAGTCAGTGAATAAAGATGTGTAGTTCTCAGCTGGTAGACACACAACTGTGTGCCAGCATGCGTGTGTGTATGTGTGCGTGCGTGAATGCTTACATGCATGTGTGTAAATCCACATCTAGATGATGAGCTCTGTAACATTGTACTGTAACACTAAATACCCAGGTTGTGAAACTCTGGTAGCCACAAGGAACAGAATCAGTCCACCAAGGAATATCTTAAGAAATGTGATCATAAATTCATTTGAAACAGAGTTCTTGATAATAGAAAGGCAGTATGAAACAAGTTAACACTAGAATTAATGCATTCCAGTACTATCCAACAGTATCTCCGGGATGAATTTGTGACTGAATATATTGAATTATAGAGCATCCTGGGCATATCCATATGATTAAAATAATAAGAATAACTAAGTCTATGAGAAGTGTGAACCAGAACACGATGGGAGGGCAAGGAAATGGAAGAGGATTGGAATCAAGGACAATGATAGAAGGGACCCACCTGAGCTTTTTCTTTCCCCAAATAGTTGATAAAATTCATGAATTTGGGCAAAATGGTGCTCTAGGCAGAAGCACCATGCCGTAGCTCCACAGCAAAGATCCAAAAAACTAAGCCGAATAGAGAATACAACAATCCTGAAACCCTAAAACATCCAATGAAGAGATAAAGAACTCAGCCAAGCACCAAATGGAGTGAGAAAACTGACAGAGAATGGAGAGCTAGGAGAGATTCATGCAGAGGTCCCCTACCAGCTAACACAGCACGGATCTGCCATCTTGGACTCCTATCGGAGACCAGCAAACGGGGTACGAGAAAGCAGCCTCACGGAGCAACCAGCGAGAGTCAAAACAACCAGTAATTTGCACTGTATGATTTCCCACCCCCACCCTTCTTCACCCCAACTCGGCCGCCTCTGCTTCCCGCGGCCACAATCTCTTGTCCAGGAAAAACCGGCTGCTTGGAGTCCACACACCCGAATGGGCAGGCTCTCTGAGTGCCATGTGCTGGCTGCTGGTGTTGCTTTTTTCCACTTCTTTTGATTTCTTCCTTACCTCTCACCACCTCCCCCTCCTTTCGCTCAAATACCTGGCTGCGTGCGCCATCTTTGCTTCTTCCTGAGGAGCTGCAGAGCTCTGGTAATTTGTGATATACGCTTTCTCACTCCCTACCATTCTTCACCCACACTCGGCCCCTTCTGCTTCCCGTGGACACAGTCTCTTGTCCGAGAAACACCAGCCCGCACTAGCTGGCTCTCTGAGTGCCATTTGTTGGATGCTAGTGTTGCTTTTTTTTCTGCTTCTTTTGATTTCTTCCTTACCTCTCACCACCTCCCCCTCCTTTCACTCAAACACCTGGCTGCGTGCGCCATCTTTGCTTCTTCCTGAGGGGCTATGGAGCTCCGATCGAGTGTGGAGCTCTTCCCGGTCTGGGCTAGGGTGCTGGCGGGATCTCGGAGCTTTTGTTTGTTTGTTTGTTTTGAATTGTTTGTTTTCTTTTCCTTTTCTTGAGTTGGGAGCCCTTTCTGGCCAGGCGGTGCTGCGTGGCAAGGAGACTTTCCCCCGCCTTGCACAGACGTGCAGAGGGATCCCTGAGAGCATTTCTTTGTTGTTTTTTTTTTTTTCTGTTTTTTTTGGGACCTTTCCTGTTCTTCTTTATTTGTTTTTAATTTGTTTTTTTTCCTTTTCCCTCCTTTTCCCTTTTTCTCTTTCTTCATTGCTCAGTTTCTTGTCTCTCTATGTCTTCCTTCTCTTTCTGTTCCCTGAATACCTGGTGTTGTATACCTCTACGCCTTCTAGCCAGGCTGCACTGCAACACCGGAGAGCGACTTCCCCAGACCTCATAGCTGCACTGATGGGATGCCTGGGAACTTCGTAGTTCTTTAACCTTTCTGATTTTTATTTATTCATTGTTTTCTTTTCTTTTCTTCCTCTTCCCCTTTACGTTTTTCTCCATTTCATAGTCTCTCATCTCTCCACTCCAATGGCAAGTTCCCCTACCATTCTTTTTTGTTTGTTTGTATGTTTTTAGCTCCTGTTCGTCTCTCCTGTCTCCCATATCCATCTTAGCTCCACACATAACAATCTCCCCATTGCATCCTGCAAACCTGCACCATGCACTTGACATCACACCAGCAAGCAGCACAGGCATGGCCTACTGGAACCTGCCCTGCACTGATTACTGATCCACTCTGGTGGCTGTAGTAAGTGCCACAAACTACTCGTCCCAGTAGCTCCTCTTCAGTTAGACCTGCCCTGCCATACCATATCTCAGTGACTGACCCTGCCAATTGGAGGAGGAGGGGAAAAGTATTGTGCGCACAGAAAAGCAAACAACAAAGAACACACAGTCTGCCTGCTCAGAGATTGTCAAATTTTTTTTAAAAAGGGACAAAACAAACAAATCTACAATCAATAAAAAAGAAAAATAACTACAGAATGGCTTGAAGACAGGAGACAATATAAAAACATTTACAAAAACAGGACAGGATGGTTCCAGTAGGCGTCCAAAATAAAACACCAGATGACTCCCCAGTGGAAGAAAATGCACTAGAACTACCTGATAGGGAATTTGAATC
>NW_004443988.1:1254215-1349816 GCF_000243295.1 Trichechus manatus latirostris
AACCAATGTCATAAAACAATATGTGTACTACTGTTTCATGAGAAACTATTTGTTCTGTAAGCCTTCACCTGAAGTAGAATTAAAAAAAATTTAAAAAAACCTCATGAATTTACTTCCTCATTTCTTATTTGCAAAGCACTATTGTAGAGAATAGAGAATTAAAAACATATAAAACAATCATCATTTCATTTTCCCCACCACCCTTTTCCCTAAGTATAATGATTCTATTTATTATGTAAGTGGCAGTCTATTAAGAAATCTAAGACAACTTTACATTTTCTTTAATACCTAGTGGGATTTGTTTCCATCTATAGAATAGTAGGTTCCAAATGCATATACAAGACCTTTTTAAAATCCACGGTCTGCTCCCAGACTTGAAATTCAAAGGCTGGCCTGGATTCTGAAGACAGGTCCGCAGGCATAGCTGCTACCTCTGGAACCTCCTTATATGCTGAAGCATAATGCTGGGCACTCCTGCATGTTAGAGAGGGTGGTCTCTCTACGAATTTGAACTTGGCCTATGGCTTTTATGGGTCATATCTAAGGGAGAATAAATCCTTTCTACTGCTTTTGATCTTGGTTATCCAGGAGGCATTCAACCTGAAGCATTCAATAAGAAATTGCTGAGAAATATGGAGTTGGAAAGTCAAGGATCATTGAGGAGAAAAGCCATGTATCATACAGAGGGCTCTTTCGACTTTTATTGAATTTATCTTTTATTTGATTCTACTTTTATGTAATTGTTTGGGAGTAATTTTCTCAGAAATGCATAGCTTTTTGTTTTGTTTGTTTTTGTTTTGTTACCAGCAATCACGTAACCTATCAAAGTCCCAATCCCTTATTTCATTTTTTTTAATTTCTAAAAGCAATGTTAATATTCTAATTGCCCATCGCTCATAGTTTCTGTGGTGATCCATATTATAACGAAACAATGTAGACAAAAGTGTTTTGTAAATGGAACATTTTAAATGTGAAGAACTGGTGAAGATACATGCTAAAAATCTCTTTATGACTTTATGCTACTTCAAATCCTTCAACAACTCTTCACTGCTTGAAGAATACATGCTAATTCCCCTTCTATGACTTACTAGCTCTTCCTTACACGTTTTCAGCTTCATCCCTCATCACTGCTCTATGTACATAATGTAATATTCCCACATTGAATTACTCACTGTTTCCCAAACCCATCACGTAATTTCATTACTTCAGGTATTTGCATGGAAAACCTGGTGGTGTAGTGGGTAAGAGCTGTGGCTGCTAACCCAAAGGTCAGCAGTTCGAATCCACCAGGCACTCCTTGGAAACCATATGGAGCAGTTCTACGGTGTCCTATAGGGTCGCTGTGAGTCAGAATCAGCTCGATGGTAACGGGTTTGGTTTTAGTTTTAGGTATTTGCATAGGGTGTTCACTCTGTTTGGAATGCCAATCACCCATTCCTTTTCAGAAAAATGCTGATTAATTATTGAAAATTTCTGAATAAATGGGGGAAAAAAAGAAGACAGAAAAACAGAGAGGCAAGGGAGTAGAAAAAAGAGGAAGGGAAATACGTATGTTCTTTGTAGTATTTGATCCTTCTCAGTTCCAGTTATCATCTAGACTGTGTTTTTCTGTTCATTATTTACTCATTGTTTAAAAAATATTTATTAAAAACCAACTATGTGTGGTAGATAGACTTCAGAGATGACCATCAACAATCCTTTCCATCCTGGAACTGGTTTGTCACTCCTACCTTTAGAGGTGGACTTGATTTTACTTCCACTGGAACATGGCCTGGCTTTCTGACTTGCTCTGACCAATAGAACTCAGCAGACGTGACACTGTGTCAGTTCTGGATCCAGTGTTGAAGAGGCCTGGCAACTTGAACTTACTCTGCTGGAACCCAACTACCTTCCATAGGGTAGATGCTCTAGACTAATGGAAGAAGCGAGGCCATGTAATGTCCAGCCAGCAGGCATCACCACTGGACAGACATGTGAGTGAGGCCATCCTGGACTTTTCATCCCCAGCTCAGCTCTCAGCTGAATGCAGAAGGACTACTCAGCCAACTCTCAGAATAGTGAGAAATCAGAAATCGTTGCTGTTTTAAGCTACTAAGTTTGGGGAGTATTTTGTTATGCAGCAATGGATGATTAAACATTGTGCAACTGATGCTCTGCCAGTCACTGAGGATAAAAGGTAGACGTATACAGTCTCCTAAAGTAACTCAATGACTAGTAGAGGAGAGAATGTATAAATATTTAATCGTATATTACAAAGACATGTATAAGGTATGATAGAAACTGTCTTATTAGTAACCTATTTTATTGGTACAAAACAGTAAGACACATCATTTTGGCAGTGGTGGGGAATTAAAAACAAAAACAAACAAGTAGTGAAGTAGTTTCCAAACTGGTAGAGATTTTTCTTGGAACAATTCCAGAGGTTTTCAGATCTGTCTTTTCCTTAATTACTAAGCAATCAAGAAGTATGAAGCAAAATTCCCCACTATTTTCCATTTGGTAATGTGAAGAGGCCTTTTTTTTGTGAGAGCACTTCTAATTTCTGTCTCTTAGTTTTCCAGAGTTCCCCAAATTAGCTTTTCATTAAAGGATTATTAATAACTTCCAATCAAAGCTTCTGGCACCAGAAGGAGTTTTTCTTTTTGGTTCAGTACATATGTGAAAATACAGAATGTGTAGAGCATGAAAAATCATTTAGTAGGGGGCATTATCATCCACAGAGGATGCATTATCCTAAAAGTCCACTATATTAAGCACCTTCTTTATGCTCAAGACTGTGTGGGTCATGGATACAGAAGAAGAGGCAAGATACAAATGCTAGGAAAACATAAGTGCAAACATATTGGCAAACTTATCTGCCAGAAAGGGCTTTACAGTGCGCCTGATATGGGCCATGTATGGTAATGAAAGACACTGGATTGGGAGAGATCGGGGAATCCAAAAGTATGTTAGATGTGACCTTGGACATGCAGGCAGTAACTCTCTGGTCGAGAAAACAAGATTCGTATGCACAATAATTTCATATGATGGAAACTGTCTTATTAGTAACCTATTTTATTGGTACAAATCATCACCACCATTTACCATCACCATCACCTCTACCATCACCACCACCACTACTACTACTACTTCTAATAACAACAATAATTCTGTATTAATAAGAATACTTCCACATAAATGTGCTTTACATTTTTAAATAAAATACACTTTGCAGTAAAATTCGTAGGAAATAAAATTTCCACTAAGGCAGACATATCTGAAGCTGATCCTAATTTCAGAGAATAAGTTTCTGTGTTAATGAAATGCTGCAAATGCTGAGCTGCATTTTCTAAAATGAATATTATGGAAACCCCTTTCAAAGCAAACACACAACAAATCAGACATAGTATTGTTGTTTTTCCTCAGCTGGTCCATGTGAGTCCAGTGGGTTTTAGTACTCTGGAGCAGGAGAAAAGTAGGGTGCAGAACTCAAATTCTAGTAAAAAGTCCAGACTTAATGGTCTGACTGAGACTGGAGGATCCACAGAAAGCATGGCCCCTGTACTCTCTGTCAACCCAGAACTGAAACCATTCCTGAGGCCAGCTCTTCAGACAAAGATTAGACTGGACTATGGGACATAAAATGATACTCATGAAGAGTGTGCTTCTTAGCTCATGTAGATACATGAGACTAAATGGACAACTCCTGTCTGGAGGTCAGATGAGAAGGCAGAGAGGGTCAAGAGCTGATTGAATGGACATGAGAAATCAGGGGTGGAAAAAAGGAGTGTGCTGTCACAGTATAGGGAGAGCAATTAGGGTCACATAACAATGTATGTATAAATTTTTGTATGAGAGATTAACTTGAATTGCAAACTTTCACTTAAAGTACAACAATTATATATATATATATATATAGCTATTAATAAGCATCGTCTTGTAACCTCATGAAGGCTAGCCTGTCTGAAAGAAGAGCATGCAACTCTTCAGCTCTTCACTGATTTCAGGGACCTTCAGGAAAAGACTGATTTGATTTCTCAAGGGTAATGAAGGAATAAGCTGTTGAGGTTGGTCCCAGAAGGGCAATGTATTCTGAGAGCTCGCATAGTATTTTAAACACACTTCTTCTAGGGTCTGTGTTTATGGCACATGTGTGTTGCTGCTCTTTTGCACCATCAGGAATTTTGCATTTTTCCTGCAAGTCAAGATTCTCCTATGGATTTTTTTTTTTTTCATTGTGGTCAGGCTTACATGGCTGGTTATTATTTTTTTAGGAAAATAAACCAGCAAGCCCTCAAAGATACATTTAACTTATGAGGTGTCAACATGATGCTTCCCTAATTGCCCCGTATTTTTATTCTTTTTACATAGCACTTCAAAATAGAGATGTGGAGAAACTGCTATATATCTTTATTTCAAATATCTCTTTAATATTGTCTTAATTTAGGTTCTCTAGTGGAGCAAAACCTGTGAAAGATACATATATATCTGTGTATATATACAGAGAGAGAGAAATTTACTTCAGGGAATTGGTTCACACAATTGTGGGTCTAGCAAGTCCAAAATCTGCAGATCAGGAGGCAGGCAGGCTGGAGATTTCTGCAGGTTTACGTTCCAAGATCCATAGATCAGGTGACGAGAAGAGTGCAGGTCAAAAGAGAGAGAGAGAAAGCTCTGTCAGAATATCCATTTATATTCTGGAGACAGACCATACCCACAAGGAAACTCCCGTTTTGACTGACTGGTTGATTACATTAGATCACGTCCTGGAAAGTGATTACATTACAGAATAGCAACCAGTCCAGTATCTGGCCAAACTACTGAGAATCATAGCAAAGCAAAGTTGACACATACAATTATCCATCACAAATATTAGCAATACTTCAAAATTTAAAATTATAACTCAGAAGGAAATAAAATCTGTTTCTACTACACAGATGTTAAGTAGAAGATTGTAAAGCCCCTCAGATCTTAGTAAATTTCTTAATAGCCTTACTTAAATTAGAATTTTACACAAGTTTGACCTCAATAAAAAAGAGAAGCAAGACCAATAAAGACAATAAGTACTATAAGACTTTTCTTTTTCATATTGATAAAAGGAGACAGTCAAAAACAGCCACAAGAACATATTGTTCTTTCATAATTGCTATCAGTTACTTTGCTGCTTAACAAACTACCCCCAAAATTAGTGAGTTAAAACAACTTTTCAATAGTTGATTATTCTGTGGATCAGCAATTAGGGCTGGGCTCAGATTGTCTGTCCTTTTGCTCTTCTTTCCTGAGCTTATTTATACTCTTTCAGTGATATGATGGGTCAGCTAAGGACTAGTTGGTTTTAGATGGCCTTGTGCACATTTCTAGCCTTTGGTAAGCTAGTGATCTAGGGACAGTGTGTCTCCTTCACGTGTTGCCTTGATGTCAGCGTGTTTCTTATTATCCAGCAACTAATTCACGTGATGGCAGAAGAAAGCACATTTTAAGCTTCTGCTTGCATCATGCTTGCTAATTTCCCATTAGCCAAAGAAACTCACATGATCAAGCTCAAATTCAGGAGGTAGAGAAATAACCAGCTCCTTTTGATAGGAGGAGTTTCAAAGAATGTGTGGTCATTTTTTTCTCCTTAGAGTTGAACAAAAAGGTTATAACCTTCCTCCATATTTTCATGTCTGATTGTAAAATGCAAATACCTAACATTTGTGAAAAGTAATTTTGTTATTATGTGTCAAATAATGTTATGTCTATTATCCTCTGTCACCTTCACATTGCCGTAAATAAGGTAGATACTATTATTAATTGCAATTTCTAAAGGATAAAACTAAAGAATATAAAGTAAGCTGTCTAATATCACACAGTTTGTAATAGATTGGGCGTCCCTGTGTGGAGTAAATGGTAAATGTGCTCGGTTACTAACCAAAAGGTTAGAGGTGAGAGTCCACCCAGAAAGGGCTTGCAATCTACTTCCTACAAATCAGCCATTGAAAACCGTATGGAGCAGAGTTCTACATTTACACACATGAGGTCTCCTTGAATCCAAAGTGACTTTGTGGAAACTGATTTTTTTGGGTAATACATGGAGTTAAGATCTTAACCTACAAAATTCGTATCTGAAGTTCACTTTCTTTACCATGACTCTATATACAGAAGTTGGATTATTTTCTTTTCTGTAAGATAAAAATTTAAGACTAATGATTTCACAACAAAATTGTAAGTTATTATATTTAATTAATTATGATATGTATATTTTTTTACATTTTAACGTATCTGAAATTAAATTTATCTTGCAATTGCTGGAATGTCATCATGTAATTAGAACTTTTTTTTTCTTAATGGTAAGTAAAATAATTTAGCATCTTGCAATTGATGAGATCTTATACTTAATAAACATGGTAGTGGTATCATATGTCACTTATTTAACCCTCACACCATCAGTGTATTCAGCAACACAGAGGTTTTAGACAAAGGTACTTCAGTCCAAGCCCAGTTGCTTCGACACAGCTTTGTTAACACCGAAAATCAATTAAAACAGTCCGACTTGGTGACCCCATGTGTGTTTGTGCGCAATAGGCTGTTCAGTGGCTGATTTTTCAGAAGTAAATCACCAGACCTTTCTTCCCAGGTGCCTCTGGGTAAACTCAAACATCCAACTTTTCAGTTAGCAGCCAAGCGCATTAATCACTTGCCCCACCCAGGGACTTCTAGTAAACATAAATGATGAATAAATTTTCTTATATGTCCAGATACTGGCATTTCTTTGCATTTTATTCTAAATGACATCATTTTTGAATGAAAATATTAGTTATGTGGTTACATAAAGCCAAGAAAGACTTTGTTGTTGTATACCGTCAAGTTGATTCCAGCTCATAGTGACACTACCGGATACAGTGAACTGCCATATATGGTTTCCTAGGCTAAAATCTTTAAGGGAGCAAATTGCCATGTATTTTCTCTTGTGGAGACATTGGGTGGTTTTAAACTACCAACCTTTTGGTTAGCAGCCCAGCACTTAAACATTTTGCCACAGGACTCCTTAAGAAAGACTTTAAAAGGATACTTTTATGAACACATCATAGATTATATTTGTCTTATATACGTTAGTGGTTTATCCACTGAACATTTTGTTCCTTTGAAATACTCTTTGGAAATCAATATATAAAAGTAATTAACTCAGAATTGTACTATTTAATATGGGCTGGGGGAGTCTTAAGAAGGCTAATGATCAGGAGTAGGGGCTTGAAGTCCAATTTCCTGAGTCTGAAGTCTTATCTTGGGCAAATCACTTTTACTGTTATGCCTCAGTCTCTTCATATGTACAACTGGAGAAAAACAGTAGTACCTGATCTTTAAGTATAATGCCTGGAATAAAATCAATAAGTATAAACTATTATTATTGGCATATCTCCTTCCATATGATAGCTCCTCGGGGGTTCTATGAAGATCGTTTGTATACTATGGTGTGACATCTTTTAAAGTTAAGGTCTTTGAATCCAGCAAGCAAACAGTAACAGGCAGGGTTTATTAAGTGGCTGCTACATGTGAAGCAGTTGATGGCTCTGTGCTAGGCAAAGGAAAAATAAGAAGTAAAACATAGACTTTGGCTCAAGAAACTTAGAGTAACTTGAATTGTAGGCACAGTGTCTTAGAAGAAATGGCTGCAGGCAAATTATAGTGATAGTGGTAACAGCAGTTGTCAGCTGTCGGAGTCAGCTGACTTAATGTTATTTTCCCTTTTCCTGTGAATTCTCTAAACATTTCTTTGAAGCATATTATGGATTGTATTGCATTCCCCAAAAAGATAAGTTGAGATCTTAACCCTTGTACATGTGAATATGACCCTGTCTGGGAATACAGTCTTTCAAAATGTCAACAATTAGATAATACTAGAGTGGGGTGGGTCCTAATCCTATATGTTCCAGAACATTTACTTGTGTTCATGCGGAACCCGTACATAGATCAAGAAGCAGTTGTTCGAACACAACAGGATACTGGGTGGTTAAAAATTGGAGAAGGTGTGCATTAGGGTTGTATCTTTTCACCATACTTATTCAATCTGTATACTGAGTAAAAAATCTGAGAAGCTGGACTATATGAAGAAGAACACAGCATTAGAATTTGAGGAAGACTCATTAACAACCTGTGACAGGCAGATGACACAACCTTGCTTGCTGAAAGTGAAGAGGACTTGAAGCACTTGCTGATGAAGATCAAAGACTACAGTCTTCAGTATGGATTGCACCTCAACAAAAATCCTGACAACTGGACCAATAAGGAGCATCATGATAAGTGGCAAAGAAATTGAAGTTGTCAAGGATTTCATTTTTCTTGATTAATAATCAGTGGCCATGGGACTAGCAGTCAAGAAATCAAACAATGTATTGCATTGGTGAAAATCTGCTGCAAAAGAGGTCCTTACAGTGCTAAAAAGCAAATATGTCATTTTGAATCATCTCATATACCAGCAAAAGCTGGACAATAAAAAAGGAAGACTGAAGAAGAATTCACACATTTGAATTATGGCATTGGCAAAGAATATTGAATATATCATGGACTGCCAGAAGAATGAACAAATCTGCCTTGGAAGAAGTACGAGCAGAATGATCCTTAGAAGGGAGGATGGTGAGACTTTGTCTCACTAGAACATGTTATTAGGAGGGTCCGATCCCTGGATAAGGACATAATGCTTGGTTTTACCCAAGTAGAAGGTCAGTGAAAAAGAGGAAGACCCTCAAAGTGATGGATTGATACAGTAGCTGCAATGATGGGCTCAAACATAGCAACCATTGTGAGGATGGCTCAGGACTGGGCAATATTTCATTCTGTTATACATAAATTCACTATGAGTCAGAGCCAACTCAATGGCACCTAACAACAACCTCACAATCCTATACGACTGGTGTCCTTACAAAAGGAGCAGAAAGACTCAAGAGGGAGGATGTCATGTGATGCTCAGCTACAAGGCAAGGAACACCAGGAGCTACGAGAAGCTGGGAGAGAGGCATGGAACAGATTCTCCCTCAAAGCCACCAAAGGAATCATCATAGCTGACACCCTGATTTTGAACTTCCAGGCTTCAAAAACTGTGAGACAATAAGTTTATATTCTTCTAAGCCACTCACTTTATGATATTTTGTTATGGCAGCACTAGCAAACCACCACAAAGTATGTGAATGCAATGGTGTCTATTTTACAGACAGAAAAATAGGTCTCAGTGTAGATTACTGATTCTCCCCAAATAAACTGGAAAGAATTGCAAGAGATAATTAAACCAAGGTACTCAGACTTCTTAATGCAGTTTTGGTTCTTTCTATACATGATGGTTCTTAGTAGAAAAAAAGAGCAACATAATTGACTTCTTTGCTGCTGAAACTTTCAATCTGAGAGTCAAACAGAGCTTCAGAAAGAAATAATCCTTGCCAGTTTTACACAATATATTTATGTAAAAGGTCTTGGCCAAGTCAATTAACTGCAGAGGATGAGATCAGGACTTTGGAGTTGATTCCGGAGAATGGTCCCTCATAAACTGCTATTTTGCTCTTAGTGACAATTAACTTAGCCGAGCACTTGTATGAAAGAGCAAGCAAGGTCAGTTTGCAGTTGGTGTTTTCTCCTCCGTGAAATGACACATGGTGCCTATATTTTTAAATTATGCATAGGAGCTAGCAGGTTTCTGAATGGATTCCAAAAGATATCACAGACCAGGTGTTAAAGCACATTCCTATTTAGCTCAAAACATGAGCTGAAATCTACAGTACATAAAAGTCAAAGACTTTCCTACAGATGTGCAATACATAGCAAAAATTTTTTTTTCTAATATTACATAGACAAAAGGAGCCATCCTTCTGAGGCAGTCTGTTAGTGATAGCTGATGGAAAGAGCAAATAAAAATTTAACAACTTCCGTAAGTTTAGAGGGTGGAAACTTCAAAAGTCAGAGTGAAAGATGTTGAAGGAGTGACCCTTGAGGAAGCAGGATGCTGAGAAAGTGCATCTTCTTGGTGCACGTACTGCCACGTGTGCTCTATTAGAGCACTGTTTCCAAAGGAAGTCTGTGAACCAGATCATCAGAATCATCTGGAAAGGGTGTTATGTTTGTTTTTAATGCAGAATTCTGGGTCCCACCCTTGGAGATTCTGTTTTAATACATCTGGCATGAGGCCAAGAAATCTGGCTTTGCATCAAATATCTTAGATGATTCTAATACAGAGATTGGTTTGGAAACCAATGTAGTCAGATTTCATTATAGTTGGCCAATAATTTTTTTTCTATATCCTTCCATAGACTGAGTCCTGAGGGTCAGGATCTATGCCCCCTACTCCTGAGACTGTCACAATACCTGTACAGAATAGGCACTTGGTGAGTATCTGCTGAGTGAAGGAAGCCCTAGGTAAAGTTCAGTGATTTGCCTTTCCCCTTATGTCCTCCAAAGTATCCTTTTTTCCATTCCTGGCTGTTTTCCCCCTAAGGTTCTGGGTTGAGAATAACATATTGAGGTCAAGGCTGAGGAAGGAATAGGACATGGAGGACAAACTGTAAGGTTGAGACTTTAACTAGCAGCTAAGAGAACATAGAAATAATCTGGTTGAGGATCAACTCTCAGCATTTCCCATTGCTCCACTCAGTATGAGGGCCAGTTTTCCTGGTCCTCCAAGTGGGAAGACAGTAGTCCAAATCTGAGGATAATTTCCTGTTTTGTTAGCTGTGAGAATAGACTGTTTAGTACCTGCCATTTTCTGCTTCTGTATATGTCCCTCCTTGTACTGATATCATCATGGTTGCAGCATGATGGCATATTTACCTTTGGCGAACAGAGAGGAAAGGGAGAAGTGGAGAGACAGACAGATAGATAGAATCATTTCACATTAAATGCAGCCTCTCACCCAGTTGATTGGCTCTTTATCTGATACTTGTCTTAGAACTCCATACAGGGTATAAATAATTTTGGTTGCATTGTCTTTAAAAAAAAAGGAAAAAAAAAGAGTCTCTTGAAGGTATGGATAGTTTTCCTTTAGTGATTTTTAAAGCATGTGTGTGTATGTAAGAATGGGATACATAGAAAAATAAAATGCAATTCTTAAAATGCAGGTCAAAAATTTGTTACATGACTCATGATGCTTGTCTTCACGCTGTTATCTAGGTCAGGGGCCTCTGACTCACTGCTCTGACCATTGGGACCACTGGGTCTGAAGGATCCACTCTCCTTTCTTTACTTGATTAGAGCTCTGCATGGCATTGCCTTATTTTGACAGCACCTTATTGCCAGCCCTCTTCATTTCTACCTCTCAGATGTTTAAGAAGCTTCTAACAATGGAACATTACCGAAGTTCAAGTGCATTCAATATAATTCTTATATTATTCATTCATATTTATGGCCTCTTGTCTTAAGATTCCATTCGAAGGCAGAGCATTGTGTCTTACTTAAGTCACTGGCTTCAAAATTTCCTTTTTCCTTTTTCCAACCTCCAGAGGGGAAAGGATTTTTGGAAGGCAGACCTGAGAAGAATAATTACTGCTCCAATTCATGTTTTATCCATGGTAACATGCTGGATTTGTGTAACTTAAAACAATCAATAAACTGTCAGTTGTGGTAAATGTTAATTTAGATCTTCATTACCCAATAATTTGTGCTATATAGGCTTAAGGGTGTTGGGACTCCATAACTTGATATTCTGATCTTCCCCAAAATCTCACCTTCAGTTCAGGTTAAATATCTGCCCATGGATTAGGGACAACCTAGGCAAAGGGGTGGGGGGGGGGCATGAATATTACAGGAAATCTCTCATCTGCAAGCCAGGGTTTCTGCTGGCAGAATTGTCTGCACATAGTAGGCCTTGCCCTGACCTTATTATAACTCCGTATCTAGAAAAATAAGTCCTTCTATAAAATACATACTCTCCATGCATTCCCTATATTACTGCTCTACCTCACAATTTCAAAGACACTTTCTTCAAATATATGGTCTTATTGTAACCCCTCTAAGTTATCTTCTCTCAAGTACACCACACCCTTCAGTACTATATCAGGGCCTGGCATATAGTGATGAATAAAGAAGACTGAAGAAGATTTGATACCATTGTGTTAGCAAAGAATATTAAATATACCATGGACTACCAAAAGAATGAACAAGTCTGTCTTGCAAGAAGTATAGCTAGAGTGCCACTAGGAAGTGAGGATGGTGAGACTTCATTTCATATACTTTAAACGTGTTATCGGGAGGGACCAGTCCCTGGAGAAGGACATTATGCTTGGTAAGATAGAGGATCATTGAAAAAGAGGAAGACCCTCAACAAGATGGATTGACACAGTGGCTACAACAATGGGCTCAAACATAGCAATAATTGTGGGGATGGCACAGGACCGGGCAGTATTTAATTCTGTTGCACATTGGGTCCCTATGAGTTGGAAGGGACTCGACGGCACCTAACAACAACAACAAAAGCATATAGTTAGTGCTTAATCATTATTAGTTGAATCAGTAAACGAAGGATGAAAAGGTTACAGTGTGAATACTACATCAGTCAGTGCCCCAATACTTATTAAGCAGTTATTAATTAAAAAAAAAAAAAAATTCTGCCTTCATGGGACCTAAAGTCTTAAGACAATCACAGGAATACGTAAATAAGATAATTTTATAAAGTTATAAGTGCTGTGAAAAAAATAAATTGTGATGCTGTTATAGAGAATGACCAGGGAGATGGGGGCTACTTTATATAGGACTGTCAGAATGTTCTCTTAACCCTGAAGCGATCTAGGAAGAGCATTCTAAGCAAAGGATCAGAAATTAGAAAGACAATATTCTACATCCTACTTTGATGAGTAGCGTCTGGGGTCTTAAAAGCTTGCGAGCAGCCATCTCAGATATATCTATTGGTTCCATGCAGTCTGGAGCAAAGGAGAACTAAAAACAAACAAACAAAGACACAAGGAAAATATTAGTCCAAAGGACTAATGAACTACATGAACCACAACCTCCTCCAACCTGAGCCCAAAAGAACTAGATGGTGCCTGGCTACCACCATTGACAGCTCTGACAGGGATCACAATAGAGAAAAATGTAGAACAAAATTTTAATTCGCACAAAAAGACCAGATTTATTGGTCTGACAGACGGGAGGAACCCCTGAGACTATGGCCCCTGGACACTCTACTAACTCTGAACTGAATCCATTCGTGAAGTCTACCTTTCAGCCAAAGATTAAACAGGTCTATTTGACTCGACTTGACTCAACTTGCAACGGGTTTTGGTTTTGGATAACACAAAGAGTAACACAGGTGAGTAACAAGCTTCTTAGTTCATTCAAGTATATGAGATCAAATGGGCAACACCTGACCAAAAGCAAAGATGAGAAGACCAGAAGGAACAGGAAAACTGGACGAATGGACACAGGGAACGTGGGGTGTAAAGGGAAAGAGGGAGAGTGCTGACACATTATGGGGATTGCAACTAATGTCACAAAACAATTTGTGAATAAATTTTTTAATGAGAAACTAATTTGCACTGTACACTTTCACCTAAAGCACAATAATATAAAATAAAGAAATTAGAAAGACATCAAAGGACTAGCAAGCTTTACATTGTGTAAGTAAACATGGAAAGAAAGTTTCTGCCATCTCAAGTTGTTGGCCTATCCCAGGCTTCTCTCCTCACTAATTGACAGCATTCCTTTTGTACAAGACCATAGGAAGCAGATCTTGCATTACTGCTTTGCTTCTTTGATTTCTGATCTATTTTTACTAATCATTCAGGTAAACAGCAATCAGCAGAAGGACAACCTAATTTCCTCTATTTCTGGAAGTGACAAGAGGGCATAACAAGGAATGTTACTGGTGGCAGTTAGAGTGGAAAACCATTGAGAAGGGCATTTCGATCATATCAGCGGAGTTTATTCTGTCTCTGCTCCTAGCAGCAAATCTAAAAATCATCATGTTGGACTTGCTATTAGCCAAAGTTGAATTTAAATGATAGGATGTTTTTGTTTTTCATTTGTTTATTCATTCAATCATTCACACAAGCTTTCATCAGGCACTTATTTTGTGTGTCAAACACAATTCTGGATACTGAGAATAGAGATAAATGGAATATAGTCCTTGCCTTGTAGCGGTGCAAGTCTGTACATAAACAGGTCAGCTTAGATTACAGTAATGTGATTTCTGCTCTGAATGAAATTTGCAGAGTTTGATGTGGAAGCACAGAGGCATAAGTGCTTAATTCAACCTGGGGAGGTCAAGGCAGCTTCCTGAAGGAGGTGTTGCTTGGCTTGAGTCTTGAAGGACAGATAGAAAAGATGCAAAGATGTGGGAAGGGATGGGCACGCTATAGAAAGAGAACGTCATCTAGGCATGCAAATGTGAATAAGCATAATGTGTTTATGGAACTGGGAACCTCCCACGGAGACACAAGAAAACATATTCAATGACATAGAAGGAGACCATTGGTAGGTTTTTTTGTTGTTGATTTTTTTTTTTTTTGTCATCATTGTTCACAAATTTGCTCTAAGAATTTATTTCTTCAAGATAGTTAATTTGTTAATGCCCCAGTCTCATAGAGGGTATGACAGAGTCTCTTTTATCTCTTTTTCTTGGTTTCTCACGAACAATCTCAGTTCTGCTGTGCCATGCAGGGAGACAGAAATGTGCTTTTTATACCAGGAAATGTGAGAGGTGCACAAGCACCATTATCTCATATTCTGACTGTGCAAAGTAGCTACCATCCTCAGAATGGCAATGAGAAAACTGAGGCTCAAGAGCTAGCTATCTTGCCTAAGGTCATTCAACTAGGATGTGGCAGGGCTATGAGTCACCTCTAAATCCATCTGAATCCAAACCTGGTGCTCATTCTGTTACACTGGGACACAGCTAGTTGTAAATCAGGCTGGCAGTCCATTGAGCCTGTGGTTTTGGCTGGTATAAAGACTTTGAAGGAAGGTTTGTATTAAGATGCTCTGCAATTTTGGCACTAGAGCTGTGGAAGCATATGGGCCCCTGGAGAGGTTAGCAATCTGAGCAAGAAATAACAGGATGAGATTCAACTGGAAAAATGCTAACGAATACATCTGGAGACAAACAAGCGGAAACAGACACGGTTAATGGGAAGCAGAGCAGCAGGGACCATGAAGGTTTGGAGAAAGTGGACAGTTTATCATAAAGACATTGCCAAGAGGAGATGGGAGCAGACAAGCAGGAATCACTTGGGCTGTGGACAAAAAGGTCTCATCTAACCAAGGCGAGAGAAATAAGGCCTTCTGCGTATCTGATGCTTTGGGTCCACAATGTCATTTTCACTTTGGGTCTCTGTATCTTAAATAGAGGCCAACCGATGCTGAGGAATTCAGAGAGAGAGTCTCACGTGTAATTTAATACTAGAGGGGATGAGCTCAAGAGGAACAAACAAATAAACAAGTAAGATCTTACATCTCTACAATTCTGAAAAAGGCGAAAGGGCTGAAATGAAAATGTGCAAAAATGGCAGGTAGGCGGTGAACATGGCTCACATCAGGACTACTTAGGACACGGGGTTACCCTCAGTTCTTAGATCTTCTGCCGAAGCACTGTCATTAAGGAAACTGTCTTCTAAGCTGTGGAAGGTCGATTCTTGAAAGCCAGCACTGACACTGTGGAAGCTGACTTCCTGCTGTTAGAAGGCAGTGGCTCAGGGCTCAGAACAGTCTGCTGCGTTTCTGTCCAGCTCTTGGTCTTAGCTGGTGATCACTCATGAATGATGCCTATGGATGTCTTGTGGTGTCTTTTCTAGATGTAATGTAGCAGACCTCAATTGCTGAGTGAAACCCATGGGTCAGGGGAATGGCACAATTTCCTACTTTTCATTATACATTTTTTTTCCTTCTGTCACAGGACACTGGGTAGATTGCAAATGGCCCGGGTATGCTGTTTTGAGTAATTGTTCGACCAAATTTCCCAATAACCATCAATCTTGGAAAATGTCTCTCCCATTATCTTTATCCTAACTGCTTGTAACAGATGGTATTTTTTACCTTAAATTCATGTCTAAGTCTTTTGCATTGCCACTGTCCTGTGATTTGGGACTTTAGACTTGAGAGGGAAGAATACTTTCACATTATGAGGTGTACTAAAATACCTTTGATTTGGTAGGGGAGCAGAAGGTTCTAGTGATTTTGGTGTGTTCTGTTGTGAACCTTAAAGTAAAGAAAAGGGCCACGCTCTTGGTGGAAATTCCCTGAGTGAACCCTGCTCCGGTTGCTGTCGAGTCAATTTCAACTCATACCAACCCTATATGACAGAGTAGTACTGCCCCATAGGGTTTCCAAGGAGCAGCTGGTGGATTCGAACTGTCGACCTTTTGGACCTTTTGGTTAAGCAGCCAAGCTGTTAACCACTGTGCCACCAGGGCTCTGAACCCTGCCAGTACCATGTCAAAATACAAAATTCCCAAAATGGAATGCTGGCATATGCTGATGTACTCGGAAAGTGACATGAAAAGCATTAAATCATCACCTTGTGATAAACATTCAGTGGTTTCTCATTGATGTGAGATTCTACAAGGCAAGGCTCTCCCACTGAACGTAAACCAGAATAAAACCAAACCCACTGCCATGAAGTCGATTCTGACTCATAGCAACCCTGTAGGACAAAGTAGAACTGCTCCGTACGGTTTCCAAGGCTGTAAATCTTTGAAAGCAGACTGCCACATCTTTTCCCCACAGAGTGGCTGGTGGGCTTGTACCGCTAGCCTTTTGATTAGCCGCTGAGAATTTTAACCACTGCGACATCAGGGCTCCCACTGAACATAAGAAGTGCTTAATAAATGCTTGCAAAATGAATGGATGAGTGATCTAAATGATAAAGCATAATCATTAGTTTGTTAGTTTGGTGTAGTGGAAAGACCCATGTTTGGGCTTTAAAGTCAGACAGTCATCACCTAATAATTGTGTGATCTTAGACTAGTAACTTCAATTTTATGTCCTTGATTTCCTCATTTTTTTAAAGGACATTATCACATGATTTGTGGGGGTATTGTAGAGATTAATGTAAAAATAATGTGTGTATGATGACTTGAGCAATTCCTGGAGTTTAGATATTTAGCCAAAGGTCTTCTTGTGCTCCTCATTTCACCTTGCTTTGGGACCATTCCAGTGACATTTTTCTGGCCAACACCTCACTTAGTCACTTCCTACCCATGCCTCAGAGTTCCCGGGGAACTTTCTTCACAATACTGTCCTGTATGCCTCTCTCCTTCCTCCAAACTCTTTCAGTACTTAGTGTCCACCCAACTCATTTGGGCACTATATATATCTAACTTGTGACGTTGTATGTTTTATTTAATTGTTCTTTCACATGTTATATTGAAAACTTGGGAGCAGGGGTCACAACAGTTTCCATCTAAGCACAACGCTAACAGTATGGGAGGCAAATTTAGACAAACATCAACTGAACACAATACGTCACCCTAAAGCATTTTGAACTGGAGATTCTTCATTTGTAAACAAGGATATAATATGTAATCTATCTACTTTATAGGTTAGTTATAAGGACTAAATGAGATGATGTATGTGAAAGAATTTTATAATTTTTAAAGTCTTTATAAATGTATATATAAGTGTAAAGTGCTTGGCTGCTAACTGAAAGCTTGGTGGTTCAAATTCACCAGCTGCTCCACGGGAGAAAGATGTGACAGTCTGCTTCTGTAAAAATTATAACCTTGGAAACCCTATAGGAAACTTCTACTCTGCCCTATAGCATCGCTATGAGCTGGAATTGACTGGACAGCAACGGCTATTTGTCCTATACTACAATCTCAGGAGGTATAAAGGAGAGATGGTTTCATATTTGATTTTGAAAAACCAAACCCAGAAATCTTAGCTAAGTAACATCAGATCCAGTACATATATCTAACTCTCCATGTCAAAATGCCCTATTTCTACTGCCTATGTTTATAGCGACCATGTGTTTTAAACCAAGGCAGAATAAAGGATAAAAAAATTTTAAAAAACTGTATTGGCACTGTCATGGATTGAATTGTGTCCCCCAAAAATGTCTGTCAACTTGTCTGGGTCATGATTCCCAGTATTGTGTACCATTTTGTAAATCTGATGTGATTTTTTATGTGTTGTAAACTCTATCCCTATGATGAGGTTATATGTGATTTCCTTACGTGTTGTAAACTCTGTCACTATGATGAGGTTATACAGACGAGGTTTACAAGATTAGATAGTGTCTTAAACCAATCTCTTTTAAGATATAAAAGAAAGAAGCGAGCAGAGACACATGGGAACCTCACACCACCAAGAAAGCAGTGCCGGGAGCAGATGGTGTCCTGTGGACCTGAGGTTCCTGTGCTGAGATGCTCCCAGACCACGGGAAGACTGATGCATCACAATGACTTTCCTCCAGAGCTGACAGAGAGAGAAAGCCTTCTTCTGGAGCTGTTGCCCTGAATTTGGACTTGTAGCCTACTGGACTATGAGAGAATAAATTCCTCTTTGTTAAAAGCCATCCACTCGTGGTATTTCTGTTAGAGCAGCACTATATGACTAAGACAGACACAATAGGGAGATATATATCACATGCTCCTTCCTTCTCTGCAGCCCCCAAAGCACATCTCTACTAATGGATTTATTATATTTTATTGAAAAGATCCGTGAAGGCCTGTCGGCTGGTGGACCTCATGTAACATTTATGAAAACACACACACAAATGTTACCAAGTTGAAACAGCACTAGAAACTTGAAATTTCTCAATGCTCTGCCAAACCCCAGGAGGAATTTCTACTAACAAAAGCCGACATGAAGGTTGGAGAGAATAAAAAAGACTAGATGAAAGGGGCAGAAGTGAAGATCTGGGAAACTGATGAGCTTTCTGAGTTGTAGTCTTTGATTTCTTCTTTACAGCAAGGCGGGGGGGGGGGGACTATAGAATACATCTAATTATTCAGAAATAACTATCTCTCCGCATCAACAATCCATCAGACAGTGGGAGTAGCATATAATTCCAAGTAGAGTCAGACATGGGAGTAAAATAGACCTAGATTTGCATGACAATCCTGCTACTCAGTAGAGGTGGTGTTTTGGGAAATTTACTTAATATTTCTAAAATTCAGTTTTTTAATCTGTAAAATGAGGATAATATTAGTGCTTCTTTTATATGGTTTCTGTGAGAATGCATGTAAAATCCCTAGCATAGTAAATAGAACAAAGTAAAAATTCAATAAATGTTGGTTATTATTTATACTATTGTTACGTGCTGGAGATTGTATGTTGGTATTAACCTCCACCCACCCCCGCCACTCGCCCCGATTAAACGTATACACACACACATATTTTTAAGCCTCACAAAGGCTGGAAGCCTGGAAAATACCTCTCTCCGATTCACTTAGATTCTGATTTAGATTCCATCAATAAAGCCACAGACACAAAGTTAGGAAGCCAGGAGAGAAGGAGAAGCCATTACTGTCATCCTCCAGTGGTAGGTCAATAAGAGGACAGAAGACAAATGGGAGGTTTTCAGAACTTTCTAGGCCTGCTCTGGAGTGTGGATCTTTGAGATCTTGTGTGGAAATTCCTGCAATTCCTGCATTTTCTGATTCCAGAAGGCCAGCAGTCCTTTAATCTAACTGACCTTGGCTCCCCCCAGCTTTCCTACTAGTTTTGTAAGCAGCTAATTTCCTATATTAAACCCTTCCTACTTGAAATACCTAGAGTGATTTCTGTTTCCCTGACTACATCTTGCATAATACATAGGACTTCTTTTATAGACACAATCACTTTGATTCAACAGAATCCACCAGGTAATTAATGGGCAGATATTGTCAATTTGCCTATGGGCTATGCGCTTTAGCCAGCTCTCCCACCATCTTAGCCTCTGAGTTTGAGGACACCATCACTCCAGAAGGTGAAGAGGGGCTTATTTCTCCTCAGACAGAGAACAGCAATATTTTAAAGACATTGCCTTATTAAGAGAGGGGTCAAGAGAAAACAACCACCACCACAACAATATCAACAAATTTGGCTTCTAAAAGTCACAGGAACCTTGCAATCAAGGTGTGGAGGGAAAGTTTTTTTTATTTTTTTTTTCCCTGATGTTTTACAATATTTCTGTAATAGATAATGATTACCTATGCAAATAAAAGATAATATATTCTTTCAAAATTAAATAATACATCAGGAAAACTAAAAGTGAAACCATATAGCTAATAAGTGTTTTATTCCTCTACAATGCTCTGAGCAACTTCAGGGGAAAGAAATCATGCATAATTTATAATTGTATCCCAAGCACCTAGCACAGATTGTGGCACTTAATACTTGTTCAAGTGAATGGAAGTGGAAATTCAGGATTAACTTGGTACCTTAAGAAGATAGAGAGGCCGGTGTGATTATGATAGTTCCAGATCAGTTCTAGAGTCAGTTTTCCTACACCCATGCCTCCCCCTGGCTCTCCCTGCCCACCTTCCCCAGACTTCACCTCTAACTCACAGAGCCTCTTCTCAATGTGTCAAGCAGCATCAGCCTCACGCTCCATCTGTGGGGCCAGCCAAGTGGATCTGCCTTCCCCACCCCCATCTGAGCAAGGAGGTTTTAATAAACAAGCTTTTCCAGATTGTCATCCAAAATTCTGACCGGGTACTTTTGACATTCCGGGTTACTTAAAATAAAAAATAATGGGGCGGGGGGGCGGGGAGACCATATTCCAGAAAACTTAATTATTTAAAAGATGTGCTTTAATTTAACTAGAAGGTTACAATAGTATTTCCTTCCCATTATAACTGACAAAACAACTAAAAGCTGTGAAGCCTGTTAGAGTGTTTCTGATGAGATAAATCTTTGTTCTCAGAGACATAATTAACGTTTTCTTTGAGAAGGCACACTATGTTTAAATTCAAGGACGTTTATTTTAAAACTTCTGAAGGTCTAAAATGCTACAGTGTAAATTCAGGCAATGCATTTTGCCTTTTGTTAAAATATTTTAATCCTCACTCTCTCACATCCATGGTTTCCAGGACTATCTTTAAGAAACTGCAGATTCTGTGAAGCCGACCTTCCTCTAGCTAGGAGGACCCAGACCACCAGAACCCCATGGATTGTCCAGGTTGGTTTTCCCGGAGCATGGGTGAGGGAACCAGGTAATCAGCAAGGTTATGTCTATCAAGATGACTCACCAATGCCCAGGATTCTTGGCCATTTACTAAGCTTTCTGGGTGAACAAAAAATTCTGTGCCTTGATCCTCTTTTCTGAATATTTTTTGTAGCACAGAAGCCCAGACCCTACTCCCTGGCTCTCACTTCTGATGCTCAGCAAAGCATTTAGAATGTCCATTCTCCAAAGAGGGTGACAGGGCAGCTACTGCCACAAGACTGGTTTCTACAATTTAAAGAAAAGAAAAAAAAAAACCTTGCAGCTGAGTATTTACATAAAAGGGGAACCATAAGGATAAGAGTCTTAAAATGATGGATCATTCATTAATTGTGGCAGCCAAAGCTACTAATGACCCTGAGAAAAGACTGTGGCCAGAGTGCTGGTTTTATGTAACTTCACTGAATTCTGAACAGAACACAGTTATCATAGTGAAACAGAAGGTTAATATGGCATTCTTCTGTCTCACCGACAAAAGGATTGCAGGCATCAGTCAAGGAAGAAATGTAGGATTTATAATAGATGCAGACCGACTGCAGCTGTAGATGCCAGGATCACTGAAACAAAACCATCCTTCATGCAGATGCAAGCATGCTGTAAACATAAGTGTTAATAGTTTTTGGATTCAGGTGAGCGCTGAAATTCTCCACTTCGAATGTTGTCATAATCCATCACTGCCTGCTGTATGATCCTCCAGCACTCTTTTGTGTGAAATCTAACAATTAGATGTAATCATCTTGGTGTTTCCAGTTTCAGAATTCTTAACAGTTTCTTAAGCTGAAATGTGATCCAATCTTAAACAAGTGGAATATAAATTAAGTGTTGCATCTTTTGGGAAGAGAGCCCTGTATTTTCATCGTCTAACAATGTATAGTAGATTCTACAAGTCAGGGGTAGATTGAACAGTGCTACTCCTGGCACAAGAAGTTTAAAATCCATGCAATGTGTTTTATGGATTAGGGACCCATGGTTGTTTTAGGCTCCTCCACTGAATTTAGAATTCTCCACAGAAAAGTGGAGAAGTTGTATATTTTAGTCCAGTGTAGCTGATTTTCTCATAGACACCTTGGCTGAAATAGCTTTACATTCTGCTCTGTGAGATCCAGTGAGGCCACAGGGTGGCCTAGAACCTGAAAGGATACTAAGCTTGTCTGTTCTGTTTTGGCACCTCCAAGCCTGGCCATGACCTGGATCCATCTGGGGATTCTGTGGGCTTTGAATTCTTACCCCATGTGATGGTTAATGTTATGTGTCAACTTGCTAGGTCATGATTCTCACTATTATGTATTAATTTGTGTGATCAGATATAACTATCCTATCCTCCATTTTGTGATCTGATGTTATTAGCCTCCATTTTGTGATCTCCCATAAATAATATAATGTAATCACATCCAGGATGTGATCTGATGTGATCAGCCAGTCAGTTGTAAAGGGAGTTTCCTCAGGGATGTGGCCTGCACCCAATATATATGTGGATATTTTGGTATATATTTGTCACTTGCTTGTTTTGGATACTGTTTCTGGCTCATCATCGTCTGACCTCCTATTCTTGAGACCTGAGCCAACAGTTTGTCATCTGACCTGGGGATTTCGGGATTTGCCAGCTCTGCAGCCCTATGAGTCAGCAGCCTGTCCTGTGACCTGCAGACTTTGGGATTCACCAGCTCCACAACCCTGGGAGCCAGCAGCCTGCTGTCTGATCTACTGATTCTGGGTTCGTCAGACCCTGCAACCACATGAGTCAGGAGAAGCCTACAGCAGACGCCTTACCCAAAGACTTTGGGACTTGCCAGCCTCCATAACCATGTGAGCCATTTCCTTGAGATAAATTTCTCTCTCTTTATGTGTATATATATACGCATATATTCTTCACTGGTTTCACTTCTCTAGAGAACCCAGCCTAAGAGATTTGGTACTGAGAGTGGTTCTAGAGAAACAAAATCATAAGGCTGAGTTTTTGAAATTGATTCTCAAATATGACTAGCCTTCAGTAGTAAAGAGGGTAGTACTGCTCATCCATGGAATCAGTGATATTAATAAGCAACATATCACTACCAGTAGATCATGTATTGGTGAGAGACAAGGCTCTGGGTGATTACATGCTTGATACCCTTCAACAATTTTGTCAGAATGAGAAGTATAGGAAAGTTAGTTGGTTTGTCCTACTTTCACTAGACAAAGTCGTGAAAGGAAGAGATGAGCTCAAGGCTTCAGAGTTACAGCTCAAGTGCCACGTAAACGACTCATAGCTGCCACTTGTGCTCTGAAAGAAAGCCTTATATCTTGAAGTAACTGAGTTGATATTACTGAAAACCAAACACAGAGTCTTATTGTAAGAGTAGCTGAATTAAAACACCAATTAAATTCCCAACCTTGAACGGTGTCTGAAGTTAAAGTGAGGGCAGTGATTGGGAAGAAATGGGATCCTGAAGTTTGGGATGGGGACGTATGGACAGATAATAAGGAAGTTGTGGATTAAGCTGCTAAATTCCATTGAATCACTCCTGCCAAAAGAACCAGCCCTCTTACTCTCATCTGAAGAGATCACTCGATCTTTGTCTGCTAAGCTACTCTCCCCAGGAAAACCATTATCCCTTCCACTCTCATCTGCTGATACTAACACAGCTGTGCCTGAAGAATCCTTTTCAGAGATATTGCCTGGGGTGGCACCTGGGGCATTGCCGAGGGCATCACCTGTGGTAGATGCTTTACAAGACATTGCTGAATGTTCCAAGGACCAACCCACCCACCCATTTTTGCTTCTGGACATACAGCTAGACTTAACTCCAAGTGAGTCCCAAAAAGTGAAGTACAAAGTATGACCCAGGAGGAGGTACACTACACTCCAAAAGAACTGCTTGACTTTCTAATGTGTACAAGCAAAAACCTGGGGAATATATGTAGGAATGGATATTAAGGGTTTGGGATAATGGTGCAAGGAACATAAAGTTGGATCATTCTTAATTTATTGACATGGACCCACTAAGCACAGATCCTTCATTCAATATTTCAGCTCAAGAGGTTAAAAAAGTATCTAATAGTTTATTTAGTTGTTCACTGAAGCACAAGTTAAGCAGTGGCCTACACTAAATCAAGCTGAAGTACCAGACCTGCCTTGGTTTATTATAGAAGAGGGGTATCCAAAGGTTTAGGGAAATTCGCATGTTAGAGAGCGTTAATCAGGTGAGACTCATAGACCCACACATGGAGTGCCTAGGGGACACACATTTTAACATAAGAGTGAGGAACAATTTTGTGAAGGGAGCCCCAGCATCCTTGAAGACTGCTGTGACTGCTGTTTTATGTAAGTCATATTTGAACGTGGAAACTGTGCTAATTGAATTAAGACACCTAAATATGATGGGGCTGATTGGACCCTATAGTGGTAGGGGCCAAGTGGCGGCACTCAATAAACAAAGACAAGGTGGGTGTGGTTACTGTAATGGATAGCAGAGTCAGAGCGATAATTGGAATAGTCTAACTTGAAGGGAATTATGGCATTGGCTACTTAGTTATGGTGTCTCTAAGAGTGAAATAGATGAGAAATCTACTAAATATTTACTTGTTCTCTACAAATAGAAGAATTCTAAGTCAAATGAATGGCAGTTTAAGATGAATCACCAGAATAGTTACAGCCCCTCAATCAATTCCCAGGCTGAGCCAGTTTACAGACCCACAACTCCTTGAATGAAGGGGAGGTGGGATCCCCTTGAGGATGAACCCCAGTACGCTGACGAAAATTTATACTGTTGATCTTGCTCCCAGCCTTCCTCAATGGGATCTACAGCCTTTTATGAGAGCTACTGTTCATTGGAGAAAAGGAAATAATCAAACTTTTCAGGGAGTACTGGACATTGGTTCTGAACTGATGGTAATCCAGGAGACCCAAAATGTCAATGTGGCCCACCAGTTAGAGTAGGGGCATATAGAGGCCAGGTTATTAATGGAGTCTTAGCTTAAGTTTATCTCACAGTAGGTCCAGCGGGTCCCAGAACCTATCCTGTAGTAATTTCACCGTTCCAAAATGCATAATTGGAATAGACATACTCACCAAAATTGAATCCCTGACATGTGGAGTAGGGGCTATTATGGTAGGAAAAGCCAAGTGGAAGCTATTAGAACTGCCTCTACCTAGGAAAATAGTAAACCAAAAGCAATATCATATTCCTGGAGAGATTGAAGACATTACTGCCACCATGAAGGACTTGAAGGATGCAGTGGTGGTGATTCCCACTACATCCCCATTCAACTCGTCTATTTGGCCTGCACAAAAAACAGATGGATCTTGGAGAATGACAGTAGATTATTGTAAACTTAACCAGGTGGTGGCTTCAATTGCAGCTGCTGTTCCAGGTGTGGTTTCATTACTTGAACAAATAAAAACATCTCTTGGAAACTGGTATGCAGCTATTGAACTAGCCAATGTCTTTTTCTCAATTCCAGTTTCAAAGGATCACCAGAAGCCGTTTGACTTTAGCTGGCAAGGCCAGCAATACACCTTCACAGTCTTATATCAGGGGTATAGCAACTCTACAGCCCTATGTCATAATTTAGTCTGCAGCGACCTTGATTGCCTTTCCTTTCCACTAGATGTCACACTGGTCCGTGGTCCATTACAGTCAGGACATTATGCTGATTGGACATAATAGGGAAGAAGTATCAATGACCCTAGACTTATTGATAAAAGATTTGCATGCTAGAGAGTGGGAAATTAACCTGACAAAAATTCAGACACCTTTCACCTCAGTGAAATTTCTAGGGGTCCGGTGGTGAGACATGTCAAGAGATTCCTTCTAAAGTGAAAGATAAGTTATTGCATTTGGCCCCTCCCACAACTAAAAAGGAGGTACAATGCCTAGTGGGCCTCTTTGGATTTTGGAAACAACATATTCCTCATTTGGGTGTACAACTCCAGCTTATTTATCAAATGACTCAAAAAGCTGCTAGTTTTGAGTGGGGCTCAGAACAAGAGAAGGTTCTGCAACAGGTTCAACCTGCCATACAAGCCACCCTGCAACTTGGGACATATAATCTAGCTGGCCAACACTGCTTGAAAGATCAGTGCAAATAGAGAGACTATTTGGAGTCTTTGGCAAGCCCCTTATGATGAATAACAGTACAGACTGTTAGGATTTTGGAGCAAAGCCCTGCCATCCTCTACAGATAACTACACTCCTTTTGAGAAACGGCTTTTTGCATGTTACTGGACCTTAGTAGAGACTGAACCTCTAACTTCGGGCTACCAAGTCACCATGCAGCCTGAGCTGTTTATCATGAACTGGGTGTGGTCTGACCCACAAAGTCATAAAGTTGGATGTCCATCATTAAATGGAAATGGTTTATATGAAACCGAGCCCTAGCAGGACCTGAAGGCACCAGTAAATTTTATAAGGAAGTGGTTCATATGACCATGGTCTCCATTCCTTTTACATTACCTTTCCCCTCCTGCTCTGCGCTTATGGTCTCATGGGGAGTTCCTTGACTGAGAAAGAGAAAACTCGTGCCTGGTTTACAGATGGTTCTGTGTGATATGCAGGCACAACTTGAAAGTTTACGGGGGCAGGACTGCAACCCCTTTCTGGGGCATCCCTGAAGGACAGTGGCAAAGGGATATCTTACCAATGGGCAGAACTTTGAGCAGTACACTTGGTTGTTCACTTTGCTTGGAAGGAGAAATGGCCAGATGTGCAATTGTATACTGATTCATGGGCTGTGGCCAATGGTTTGGCTGGATGGTTAGGGACTTGGAAGGAACATGATTGGAAAATTGGAGACAAAGAGGTATGGGGAAGAGGAATGTGTATAGACCTCACTGAATGGGCAGAAGAAGTGAAGATATTTGTGTTTCATATGAATGCTCACAAAAGGGTGACCTTAGTAGAGGAGGGCTTTAACAATCAGATGCATAAGATGACACATTCTGTGGAAAATAGTCATCTTCTTTCTCTAGCCACACTGTCATTGCTCAATAGGCCCATTAACAGAATGGTTGTGGTGGCAGGGATGGAGGTTATGCATGAGCTCAGCAACATGGACTTCCACTCACCAAGGCAGACTTAGCTACAGCCACTGCTGGGTGCCCAATCTACCAGCAGCAGAGACACCACTGAGCCCTCAATATGGCAAAATTCCTGTAAGTGATCAGCCAGCAACTTGGTGGCAGGTTGATTACATTGGACCACTTCTATCATGGAAGGGACAGTGGTTTGTTGTTACTGGAATAGACACTCTGGGTATGGATTTTCCTTCCCTGCATGTAATGATTCTGCCAAAACTACCATCTGTGCACTCATAAAATGCCTTATCCAACATCATGGTATCCACACAGCATTGCCTTGGATCAAGGAACTTACTTCACAGCAAATGAAGTGCAGCAATGGGTCCATGCTCATGGAATTCACTGGTCTTACCATGCTCCCCATCATCCTGAAGCAGCTGGCTTGATAGAAAGATATAATAACCTCCTAAAACACAATTATGGTGCCAGTTAGGTGGCAATACTTGGCAGATTTGGGGACATATTCTCCAGGGGACTGTATATGCTCTAAA
Organism: Trichechus manatus latirostris; assembly: GCF_000243295.1. Taxonomy (NCBI): domain Eukaryota; kingdom Metazoa; phylum Chordata; class Mammalia; order Sirenia; family Trichechidae; genus Trichechus; species Trichechus manatus. The sequence goes on from NW_004443988.1 coordinate 1,281,841, forward strand.
CCAGCATCCAATATATGGTACTATTTCTCCCATAGCCAGGATTCATGGGTCCAGGAATCAAGGGGTAGAAATGGGAGTGGCACTACTCACTATTACCTCTAGTTACCCAATTACAAGATTTTTGCTTCCTGTCCCCATGACCCTATGCTCTGCTGGTCTACAGGTCTTAGTTCCAAAAGGAGAAATGCTCCTACCTGGAGACACAATACAGATTCTGTTGAACTGGAAGTTATAAATGTCACCTGGCCACTTTGGGTTTCTCACGCATCTGGATCACAGGTAAATAAGGGAGTTACCATATTGACTGATGTGATTAATCCTGATTACCAAGAGGAAATTGGATTGATATTACATAATAAAGAAGAGTATGTCTGGAATACAGGAGACCCCTTAGGGTGTCTGTTAGTACTACCAAGCCCTGTGATTAAAGTTAATGGAAAACTACAGCAACCCAATTCCAACATGACTACTAATGGAACAGACCCTTCAGAAATGAAGCTGTGTGTCACTCTACCAGGCAAAGAGCCACAACCAGCTGAGGTACTTGCTGAGGGTTAAGGAAATATAGAATGCATGGTGGAAGAAGGTAGTTCTAAATACCAGTTATGACCATGTGACCAGTTGCAGAAACAAGTACTGTAATTGTTATGAGTATTTCTTTCTTGTTTTATTATACATGTATGTGAGCATATATGTATAGGCTGGTGGTGCAGTGGTTAAGAGCTTGCTGCTAACCAAAATGTTGGCAGTTTAAACCCACCAGCTGCTCTGCAAGAGAAAGATGTGACAGTCTACTTTTGTAAAGATTTACGTCTTTGGAAACCTTATGGGGCTGTTCTACTCTGTCCTAGGGTTGCAAGAAGTCAGAATCAACTCGACAGCCATGGGATTGGTTTGATATAGATAGGTATAGCTATAGATATAGCTATAGATGCAGATGCAGATATAAATATACATATAATATACATATACATATATATATACACACATATATACACATATATATACACATATATAGCAAACATTTTTGTTTTCTTCCCTCCCTTATCCCATCATTTAAAAAATATAAGATGAAAATGGGGCTAGTGCATTTTTGGTTGTACGCATGTTAGTTGTATTATGTTAGATGCAAGTACGACTTCATAATTGTCTTTATTTAGAGATTATGTATGGCTGAAGGAGATAAGTACAAGTACCAAGTTTACAAGGGGCGATCTATGATGGTTAATGTTATGTGTCACCTTGGCTAGGCCATGGTTCTCAGTATTATGTAATTATCCTCTGTTTTGTGATCTGATATAATTATCCTCCATTTTGGGATCTGATGTAATTAGCCTCCGTTTTGTGATCTCCCATAAGTAATCTAATGTGATCATGTGATGATACGATCTGATGTGATCAGCCAATCAGCTGTAAGAGAACTTTCCTTGGGGGTGGCCTGCATCTAATATGCATATATGAATGTTCTGGCAAAGCTGACTTGCTTACACTGGATCGTGTTTCCAGCTTGTCATCATCTCATCTCCAGTTCTTGGGACTTGAGCTAGCAGCCTGTCACCTGACCTCCTGATTCTGGGTTTGTCAGCCCTTGCAAACACATGAGTCAGAAGAAGCCTCCAGCTGATGCCTGACTCCACAACTGCATGAGCCATTTAATTGAGTTAAATCTCTCTCTCTCTCTCTTTATATATATATATATATATATATATATACACACACACTTCATTAGTTTTACTTCTCTGGAGAACCCAGCCTAAGATACTCTGTCTCAATTATCAAGTGCTATTGTAACCAAAATACCACAAGTGGATGGTTTTAACAAACAGAAATTTATTCTCTCACAGTTTAGGAGGCCAGAAGTCCAAATTCAGGGTGCCAGCTCCAGGGGAAGACTTTCTTTCTCTGTTGGCTCTGGAGGAAGGTCCTTATGATCAATCTTCCCCTGGTCTGGAAGCTTCTCAGTGCAGGGGCCCTGGGTTCAAATGATATGTTCCTCTCTTGGCTCTTCTTGCTTGGTGGCAATGAGATCCCTCTCCTCTCTGATCAGTGCTCTCTTTTATATTGTAAAAGAGATTCACTCAAGATACACCTAATCTTGTAGATTGAGTCCTGCCTCATTAACATCATAGAAGTTAGGATTTAACATCACATAGGATAATCACATCAGATCACAAAATGGTGGACAACCACACAATACTGGGAATCATAGCCTAGCCACGTTGACATATATTTTTAAAGGCCACAATTGAATCCATAACACACCCCATCACTGAAACTAGTCTTGTGATTCCTGATGCCCATGTGAGGATTGATTCTATTTTCCTGTGGATTCTAGTGATGGGGAAATGAGTAGAGAAACCTCATGATTGCTAGGACAGATTGAAGCAGCTTTGCACACACCAGAGTGTGTTGCCACTGCTTCTGTATTGTAATAAAAATGATGATATATCATACACTTTGAATCATAACGTATGCTCTACTAAAGGGTATTTGCTATGGGCAAAAGTTGCATAGATCATTCAACTTCAAACTGTTTGTATTACTTCAAACTGTCAACTTTGTTTTCTTCAGGTATCCAAAAAAAGAAAAAAAAAAAAAATCCTCAAGCTTCTGTTAAAAATGCAATTTTTATTTACAGTGCCATTCCTACCACCTCTGAAAATGTAGCTAAATCTGATAATAGTCACCTGGACTTATTGATTTCTACATTTGTAGTTATTGTTTCTGCATTCTATAGCTCTGTCTCCTCTTATTGCAAATATAAGGCATAAGCTAGCTGAAATGTGTTGTGTGTTCTGGTAATGACATTAGTCACCAGATTCGCAGACGTAGTTAATTAAGAAATCAAAGATTATCATGAACGCTTCAAAATCAACAATTTGAGCATTGGCACCTGGGAGCAAATTGAAAGGTAAAGGAGAAATAAGTGAGGATTCCCAATATTTAAATTAATATTTAATTTTTTAAGGTTTATTTTAATCTATAATAAAAATAATATACACTTCTTATACAAAATGTGAATAATCAGGCAATTTTAAAGACAAAATGGAAATTATCTACAATCTCTGCAGCTGGAAGGAATCCCTGTTAATAATTTGGTATCTCTCCTTGTAATGGATTGAATCGTGTCACCCCAAAATATGTGTCAACTTGGTTAGAGCATGATTCCCAGTTATGTGGTTGTCCTCCATTTTGTGATTGTAATTTTATGTTAAAGAGGATTAAGGTGGGATTGTAACAACCTTACTAAGGTCACATCCCTGATCCAATGTAAAGGGAGTTTCCCTGGCGTGTGGCCTGCACCACCTTTTATCTTACAAGAGATAAAAGGAAAAGGAATAAAGCTTGAGGTGGCGGCGGGGGGGGACTCATACCATCAAGAAAGAAGCACTGGGAGCAGAGCTAGTCCTTTGGATCTGGGGTTCTTGCACAGAGAAGCTCCTAGTCCAGGGGAAGATTGATGACAAGGACCTTCCTCCAGAGCCCACAGAGAGAGAAAGCCTTCTCCTGGAGCTGATGCCCTGAATTTGGACTTCTAGCCTAACAGACTGTGAGAAAATAAATTTCTCTTTGTTAAAGACATCCACTTGTGATATTTCTGTTAGAGCAGCACTAGATGACTAAGACACTCCTCTGGAGGATTCAAACTGCCAACATTTTAGTTAGCAGCCATAGCTCTTAACTACTGTGCCACCAGGGAATACAGCCTAGAAAATCACATGGGGAAGTACTGCTCTGTCACATGACATCTCTACGAGTAGAAATTGACTCGAGGGCACCTGACAACAACAAAGGCTAATGATATTGAGCATTTTTTCATGAGCTTGTTGGCTATTTGAATATCTCCTTTGGTGTAATGTCTGTTCATTTTTTTTTTCTTTTTTTTTTGGCCTATGTTTTTGGTTGAGTTGTTAGTCTTTTGTTGTTGTTTTTGCCAATTCAACATTTTTCACATATGCAATTCAGGGAGATTATTTGCATCAGTCATGTTGTGCAACCATCACCAAGGTCCTTTCTCATAAACAAAAACTCAATGCTTCCGAAACAATAATTCCCCCATTTCCCCTCAATCCCGCCCATGGTAACCACTGTCAAACTCCAATCTCTATATATTTATCTATTCTGTGTACTTCATATTAGTGAGATCATGCACAAGTGATTTTAAACTCCCTAAGCCTTTTTTATTCTCATTCCTCAGTGAAATGAGAATGAAAAACAGGTGTTAGGATTGTTTGAGGATTATACTAAAAGGGTTGAATATAATGGGTTGAAATGATGGCTCCCAAAAAGATATACCCATACTCCGACCTTTAGAATCTTTGGATGTGACAATTCGAAAAACTGTTTTTGCACAGGTAATTAAGTTAAGGATCTTGAGGTAAGATCGTCTGGTGTTTTCTGGGTGGCCTCTAAATGTAATAAAAATATACTTCTAAGAAACAGTAGAAGAGAAGATACAGACACAAACAGGTGAAAATGATGTGAAGACAGAGGCACAGATCAGAGTGATGTGGCTACAAGTAAAGGAAGCCAAGGAATGCTGACAGCCACCAGAAACTGGAAGAGACAAGGAAGGATTCTCCCCTAGAGCCTCCAGAGAGAGTGGGCCTCTGATGAAATCTTGATTTCAGACTTCGGATTTTCAGAATTGTGAGAGAATAAATGTGTGATGTTTTAAACAATCAAGTTTGTGATAATTTGTTACGGCAACACTAAGAAACTAATGCATGCCTTTGAAATACTGAAAGTCCTGCTTTTATCTTCAATCTTGTCCTACTGATGGGGCAGATTGTCTTTACTCAAAAGTTGAGTGCCCTGCAGCGGGGTGAACATAGCTAAGAAGCATGGACCTCTTCAAGTGTCTCAGACTCCTGACCTCACTGTTCTTGTTTTCTCTAAGCTGTCTTAAAACTGAAAGAAAACCTGATACAGAGGCATGGTGATATTGGAACATAGAAAAAGAAGAAGAAGAAATATATCTATGTTGCCAGTGCATACTAAAGAAAAATGGCAACGTATCATAGGACAATTAATATTAAACTAAATACTATTTAACTGAAAGCAGTAAACTCAGATGTAAACATAATTAAACAAGGTATTCTGAAAAGAACCATACCTTGATCTGTCAAGTACCAATGACTCATCAACTCTTAGAACATACTGGGAAGTATTTTAGATGCCTGGCTCTCATTGGGGCTCTGGTACCCCAGTGTGCTTTATGGTGCACTGGTCACAGGTCAGTCTTTGAGTGGGACAAGCTGCTTGAGCTAGACTACTAACCTAGATGTTGGCAGTACAAAAGTACCCAGTGGCGCTGCCGTGGAAGAAAAGCCTGATAATCTGCTTCCAAAAACATTACAGCTAAGAAAACCCTACAGAGCAGTTCTACTCTGTAACACATGAGGTCACCATCAGTTGGAATCCACTCAATGGCAATGGGTTTTTTTTTGTTTTGGTCACAGATGCAAGGGAGCAAAGCCTCTGTGTTGATTCCTCTTAAGACCTCTGTCTTGGTTATCTAGTACTGCTATAACAGAAATACTAGAAGTGTGTGACTTTATAAACAAAACTGTTTTCCCACAGTTTAGGGGCTAGAAGTCTGAATTCAGGTTGCTGGCTCTAGAAGAAGTCTCTCTCTGTTGGCTCTGGGGGAAAGTCCTTGTCTCTTTTGAGTTTCTGTTCCTGGGGGGTCTTCATGTGGCTTGGCATCTCTCTTCCTCCATCTCTGCTTCTTTTCTTCCTTGTTTAATCTGCTCCTTTTACCTCTCAAAATAGATTGACTCAAGACACACCCTATGTTAATGTTCTCATTAACATAACAAAGAACCCATTCTCAAATGAGATTATAACCACAGGTATAGGGGTTAGGATTTACAATACTTATTTTTGGGTTACACAGTTCAATTCATAACAAAGTACCTAGAGTTAGCAGCAGAAGTTCTGCTTTCCTCTGGGCTTCCAGCATAAGCTTTAGCTGTTTCCCTGATACCAGTTAAGCCACCCTGAAGTAAACAAACAACTAATATTTCTCCCCCTATTTATTCAACCATAACTGAAAAAATAAGCCAGACATGTAGTTTCAAAGCAGAAGTTCAACTGAAGTCAATTTTTTTTTTTTTCATAACATGGCTACAAGGGAAAAAAAAGTAAACTATCCTCAATTTGAAATGTTTGTGTATGTTGCTGAGACTCACAACACTTAGATTTTTTTCTACAGCTTCAGTTATTCAACTGAAAAATGGTGGCACATCCCCCTGAAATGAAGGAAAAGGAGCCCTTTTTTCTCTGGAGCACACAGAGGCTCTGTGTTGTCCCTGAGACTGGGAAGAGACCTTGTGCATAAAGACACTTTAAAAGGGATCCTCCAGGAATGAAGCCCCGGATGTCATCCAGGAAGAAGCCCAGTCCTGCCTTATTGTGAACAATCTTCGCAGCAGGCTTGTGAGCATTCTGCCCTCAAGAATGGTTTAAGGTCTCCAGTAGGAATATGAGGATAAAGTCAGGGACAGGGGAGCTAGAAAAATAATGCATTAAATACACATTTACTGGTTTAACATCTTCTTAGAAAAGTAACACAAGTAATATGAAATTTTAATATAAAAAATATAAAGAAGAATATAAAGATCTGGCATAAATATACCAGCCAACGTTAAAATTGTTAATATTCTTATCTATTTTTTCCTACAAATATACATCCATGCTTGCATGTAAAGAGTTCTTTCTTTCTTTCTTTTTTTTTTTTTTTTAGAAAATTATACTGTAAATTCTGTTTTGTTCACTGCTTTTTTATTTCCCATCACAATAGAAGCGCTCCCATTTAGCACATTCAGAGTCAGTGACTGGCCAATTTATCTAAAAAGTCTGTAAAGCCGAGAATTGTTTAAAAAACACATTCACTGCTTAAACATTTTATTTTCTCTTAAGGTATATAAATGGAAGGAATATACAAAGTCACAGAGTCACTGTACTGAAAAGAATTGGTTGACATTCAACCATTTCAGGAGGTAGCATATGATCAAGAACCCATGGTATTGAAAGAAGTTCAAGCTGCGCTGAAGAAAAACAAGGCTCCAGGACTTGACAGAAAAGCAATTGAGATGTTTCAACAAACAGATGCAGTGCTGGAGTTGCTCACTCATCTATGCCAAGAAATTTGTGCCTATTCCAAAGACAGGTGATCCAACAAAATGCAGAAATTACCAAATAATATAATTAATATCACATGCAAGTAAAATTTGCTAAAGATAATTAAAAAATGGTTTCAGTATTACATAGACAGGGAGCTGCCAGAAATTCAAGCTGGATTCAGAAGAGGACATAGAATGAGGGTTACCACCACAGATGTCAGATGAATCTTGGCTGAAAGCAGAGAAAACCAGAAATATGTTCTCTTAGGCTGGGTTCTCTAGAGAAGCAAAATCAGTAAAGCATATAAATGTATATATATATATATTCAGGTGGTTGTAGAGGCTAGAACATCCTAAGTCTGTAGGGGGTCAAGATAGAGGCTTCTCCTGATTCACATCACTACAAGGACTGGGGAATCCAAGATCACCAGGTCAGACAGCAGGGCTCTTGTTTACAGGGCACAAAGGCATTTAACTGTGTGGATCATAACAAATTTTGGATAACACTGAGAAACATGCAAATTCCAGAACACTTAATTATGCTTATGCAGAACCTGTACACAGACCAAGAGGCAGTCTTTCTGAAAGAACAAGGTGATAGTATATAGATTAAAATCAGGAAAGGTATGCATCTGTGTTGTATCCTTTTACCATACTTATTCAAACTGTATGCTGAACAAATAATCTTAGAAGCTGAATTATAGGAAGAAGAACACAGCATCAGGACTGGGGGAAAACTCATTAACAACCTGCAATATGCCGATGACACAACCTTGCTTGCTGAAAGCAAAGAGGACTTGAAGCACTTACTGATGAAAATCAAAGACTATAGCCTTCAATATGGATTACATCTCAACAAAAAGGAAACAAAAATCCTCACAACTGGACCAGTAAACAATACCATGATAACCAGAGAAAAGATTGAAGTTGTCAACGATTTCATTTTACTGGGATTCACAATCAAGTTTCATGGAAGCAGCAGTCAAGAAATCAAATGATGTACTGTGTTGGGCAAATATGCTGCAAAAGACCTTTTTAAAGTGTTAACAGGCAAAGATGTCACTTTGAGGACTATGGTGCTCCTGACCCAAGCCATATTATTGTCAATCTCCTCATATGCATGGGAAAGCTGGACAGTGAATAAGGAAGACTGAAGAAGAATTGATGCATTTGAATTATGGTGTTGGAGAAGAATATTGAACATACCATTGACTGCCAGAAAAATGAACAAATAAGTCTTGGAAGAAGTACACCCAGAATACTCTTTAGAAGCTAGGATGGCAAGACTTCATCTGCCGTACTTTGGACATGTTATCAGAAGGGACCAGTCCCTGTAGAAGGACATCATGCTTGGTAAACTAGAGGGTCAGCAAAAGGGAGGAAAACCTTCAACTAGATGGACTGACACAATGGCTGCAACAATGGGCTCAAACATATCAACAATTGTGAGGATAACACAGGACCAGGCAGTATTTTGTTCTGTTGTACATAGAGTTGCTATGAGTGGCCACTGACTCGATGGCACCTAACAACAACAACATGACGCAGGACCAAGGCCTTCTCTTTGTGCTTGAGTCCTGTGATTAGAGTTTTACAAAATTTTCTTGCAAAAGCTACATTTAATGCATGGTTTGAAATTCCCAATTTGTTTTCTGTATTTAAATTAGAGTAAGAATGCAAAGATACTGGTTGGGCAATCTGAACTCAATCTTGAACTTTTATAATGGTTTTCCCTCATTGTTTATAGTTGTCCAACCACACCTAATTTGACATTTTCTTAGCAGCTCACCTTCCTAGAAAAACATCCTGATAATATTTTTCTTTGCACTCATGGTTTATTGACTTACATAATATTTAATTTGTTATACAATTACAATGGCAAGTACAACTGGCATAAAAATATTTACTGACTCTTGGTAAACCTACTACTAGTCCTGTGAGCAGAAATGCACAGAGACACCTAGAGAGGAGCTTTCAGGCTATGAGATAAGAGTACTGTGAACACTGCTCAGTGTGCTTAAAGAGGGAGTGATGAGCTGAATTATTCTGGTGAGTTGGGTTAAGTGTGGGCTGGTTAAGAAAGCTTCTTCTGTAATGATCAACTTCACTATATTTCAACAATGGAAATGTCTACAGACTCTTGAGCTAAATGGAAATGTTATAATTGTTAGAAGAAATGGATTATCTTACCCTTAAGTTTGCCATATCTCTGAGTGGTCTGATTATACTTTGGGTGATGCCGAAATCTAGTAGCATCAACTTATTAACTTAATCTTTCAGAATGAAGAATAGAGTTCAAAGATGAGGTTAGCCGTGAAGTTTAGCTCACATGCAGAAATTCTTCTTTGTGGCCAAGAAGACTTTTATTTTCCCCTCAAATGAATTCCATTGATTGACCCAATCTCAACATATCCTTTCTTTCTCTGACATCACATTTGAATATGCAATTGTCAATTTACATCAGTGATTTTGCAAGATAATTAAGCAAGGAATGTTGATGTAATGTTAGATTATGGGAGCTTCAAAGACTTGCTGTTCCCCTAAAACTACTCTGACATTTTCACTTTTTACTGCCAATATATCTTCTCACAAGAGACAACAGTGTTCTAAGTAATGTACCTGGACAAAGTGCTAGCAAGTAATTAACAATGCATTCATCAGTAAGGCAGTTAATGCATCTAATAACCTTAATCACATAATGAAATGCTTGCTATGAATGTTTTATTCCACAACCCTTTCTACATATTATTTATTGTTAATTAGTTACTGTGGAGTAGTGATCATTATCTTTTGATAAAAAAAAGAAATCATATAAAAGAATTAAAGAATTGCATAATTGGAAGTCCTGAGATTTCATACATATATCATTTAATCCTATATTTCTGTAACCTTAGTCATATGATTCTTTTTCTTAACCCAAACTATTTTATCCAGGATAAAAATATCATGGATTTGTATATGATCCAGTTATTGTATTTATCAATTCTCCATTTAAAACAGAGATGTTCTAGGGTATCCTAGCCTGGGGCTATGCTTCTGTTAACCATTCAAGAAGCCAAGCTCTGTGACTGGGTTTCTCTTAAAGAATGCAGAAGTTCTGCTTATCTCTCAAGGTTTAAAATGTGTCTATGTGTATGTCTATGTATGTGTGTATACACACATGTGCATACTGTGTGCATATGTGTATATGTATAACAGTACAATTACATTATACATAGATAGCATATATGTATGTGTATACATAGACACACATTTTTATAATAACCTCTCATTTATTAGCGGCTCCACCAACCATAGAAACAAACCAGCCAGAACCCACAGAGGCGTTCTAGATGCCTTTGTCTTTCACACAGATATTTAATAAGTCACCCAGTCTTTAGCTTTGTACCTTAGAACTGTCTCTTACAGCTGCATCCTACTCTTTATCTCTACTATTTTTGTTCTGATACAGTCATTTCTCATGGAGATGTGTCAACAGGCTCAATTTCCCTTAAAGAAAAGAGCATTTAGCAACCTCTCCACCCACCTTAACAATGTGTGTTTTCATCCTCCTTATTTGGTATTTTTTTCTGACTAAGAGAAGAAGAATTAGAGCAAGTTGGGAGTGGGGATGATGGTGGGCGTAGTGAGACATTTCGTTCATAATGCAGAAGTTCATGTCTCAAACCTCACTCTTTGAGGAAGCTGGTACTATCTGGCTAATATAGCACATAAAAGATAGATGAAAAAACAGCTTTCCAAAGAAATCTGATTTTTCAAAATTTATAGGTAAAACAAATTCTAGAATCAGAGAAGCATACACCTATAATCCTAAAAGGGACCTCACACATCCTTCAGACCAATCCTGAAAGCAATTATGCACTCTCACTGACTCTTGGGAAAGGATGTTATTCTTCCCTGTGTCTCAGTACACTCTACTTTTTCAGGCAAAACAATATGGGAAAGAAGTATTTTCAAACTGGAAAGCATTTAGGGCTGTGTAAATCTCACAGGAATGTATGATAATGAGATTTGCAGCAATTAAACTTTAAAAACCCTCTCAAGATTCCCCAAATTTAATGTGCACCTTTCAACAAAGCCAGGTACTAACAAACATATCCCCTGACACACCACTAGAAAGACACTTCCTTTACTCCCTCATGATTCTAATTGTTCACTTGATAACCTCTTATCTCAACTAAATTCCCCATGTGGAGCTTGATAGTGGTTGGGGTTGAAGTTGTAATGTACCATTATGGAGGTATGAATGTAAATGTGAAAAAAGAGAAATTTAATGGCTGAAAATGTTTTAACATAGCATCCAAACATTTAACACAACATTTAGGAAGATAATCTTCAGACACAAAACGTATTTGACCCCAAGCCATTCTTTCAAGGATCTGAGCTCAAATCTGAATTATTGCAATGCTGAATACTGGGTTGAGGAATTGATTCTATTCCAATCTTGGGTCATCACCATCATTGTCCAAGGCTGCCTATCGTGCATGGTGACCAGGCTCAGAGACAGAAATATGTCTTTCTGTGATGTCTATTTCTGATCCCTGGCTCCTCCTGGTATATGATTCAAGGACCCTACCAGGGCCTTAGTGGGCTGATAAGCCTTCAACAGAATGTACTGAGCATTAATCTACAAAATTCATTCAGACTAAAGAATCAATGCTGAGTTACTCACCTGTGGCTCTTTCTGATTTTTTTCCTTTCAACTTTGGAGTTAATTTTGTGTTGTAAGTACTATTCTGAGGTTTACAAACTGAAGGCCTTTGGGTTTATTATGGCTATAGATTTGCTTTTTTTGTTTGGATGGTACTTTTTGGTTTGTTTTTTAAAAGATGTATAGAATATTATATATGGACATAATGCCTTTATGTGGGTTATAGACACTCCCATTTGCCATGGTCCTCACTACATTTAGCCCGCTTCATAAGATGCAAAGGATTCCTGAATGCATTTGAGTTTTTGTGACCTGTATAAGAGATTTTGAAAATCCTTTTCTACAACTCAACTGTGGACCCAGAAACTAATAGTATTCCTTGTAACTACAAATATCCAGCATGCAAAGCAGTTCTAAGATGATGACCAAACCTAAAACGGCTGGTTAGAACAAGCCCGGTGGGTGCTGTTCCATATCATCACCAAGAACCAGGCATTCTTGTAAAACCTGGTTTACATTCTCTCAGCAACAATCCAACTCCAATGTGTTTCCTCCCATATCCCTTTTTTAAAATACAAATTTGTGCTCTGAGAAGGAATAAATTAATCTATGAGATCTGGGATCTACAATATTTTCCAGGTGTAGGACTATACACGTCATCTTTTTCTAATATATTGTTGTTTTTGTTATGTACCATCGAGCTGGTCTCGACTCATAGCGACCCTATAAGACAGAGTAGAACTGTCCCATAGGGTTTCCAAGGAGCAGCTGGTGGATTCGAACAGCTGACCTTTTGGTTAGCAGCAGAGCTCTTAACCGCTGTGCCACCAGGGCTCCTTTTCTAATATAGGATAGGAAAATACCAATTGAGAATTGAGGATATCAGGAGTAAGAATTGAAGGGGAGGGCTGACAGTGAACAAAGGGACAGGATACCACAGGTCTTGGGTGCAGAAGAGGTGAAACAGAAACAAATCATCTAATTCCATACAAGACTTGAAGTTAAGCCTTGTGTAGAAGGTGACCCCTTGGCTTCTGTAGATATAGCAACATGGTAGCTTGAAATTGCTCATGTTATTTTATGTTTAGGCACTTTTATTATTTAAAAAGGAAGAATATTTACTGCATAATAAATAAATATATACATAAATTCATTTTAATTTAATTTCCTATAAATATATTTTCATGCCAGGAAATAATACTTTGCAAAATTAGGTGCTCCTATTCAGAAAATATGCCCAATATGTTCTCATCAAGAAAACAGGCAAAACATCCTGACATGCTTAGCACAATTGAGATAATGCAAGAGAACTACTTTGCATTATACATATTTAGAAGTTACTATTATTGTTATCTTAGTTATGAAAAGCAGGCCGAGTAACACGACAAAGATTAATTAATAAAATAACATAGGATTAATCTTAAGGAAGCACCAGATGAGGTGATAATAGCTAAGCTGACTGTATAACTTCTGGGTAACATTTTCAACATTCATGGTCAATAGATGTCTATGACATGTTGTGATGAGTAAAATCAGTCTCTTTGTTGATATTATTAAATAGTGAAATGATGCTGTATATGCCACTGGCAGTACAAAACTATGGGTTACCAAATATTCAGGAAAGAAACAGAAGCCCAATTCTCCTGCAAGTCTCAGTGCTCCTGCCTCTGCAAGCAAATGTGCTGGCCCTGGTTGACTGGAAACATCTTGGTCTTCACGTACCTGATATATCAGCTGTCCTCTGCCCATGTGAACTAGGATGCGGAACTCAAACCTTCAATAATTTTTTCAAGGAATCCAACCACACAAAGCACTTTGTGAGACTAGTACCAAAGATCTATTGAATCTTGGGAGGGGCTCTGTTAATTGATCTATATTCATATCACCGGCCAGCAGCATCTTGACCTAGTATTAATGCTGAGAGACTTCCCCCTCTCTGTTCTTTCACACTTCCCTGTTTATAGCTTCTAGATGCTATCCAATTCTCTCTTCCTTTCTGGAATATCCTTACATTTCAAATTTTCCTCTTTTCTGTATATGAAACAATCCAGCTCTGTCCAAATTCTCACCTGCATTCCCTCCTCATCTCACATCACTGTGCAAAATTAATGTTTTCCAAGTAACAGATACTCCCCTTATTAGGAACCTGTTTAATGACCATCTTTCACTATTTGAGCCCCCCTTGTTGGATATTGGAGCCCTGGGGGTGCAGTGGTTAAGAACTATGGCTGCTAACCAAAACGTCGGCAGTTCGAATCCACCATCCTCTCCTTGGAAACCCTCTGGGACAGTTATACTCTGTCCTATAGGGTTGCTGTGAGTTAGAATCTACTTGAAGGCAGCAGGTCGTTGGATATCTACCCTCCATTTCAAAATACTTATCAAACAATTTCCCCAGATTCTCACAATGAGTAATCAAGATGGATAAACTATTCTCCATCTAAATAAGGTACAAACATCCTGCATTTTAAGAGTGGGCACAAGAGTGAGCAAGATGCAAAGACATCCCTAGAACTGGGCAGGATGCACAACTTCAACAGGTCTTACAGGCCCCACAAAAGTGTGAATCCAACTAGAAAACACCAGCTGAGAAACCATGACCCTACTTGGAATTAAAGTAGAATGGAGGTTCCTATGGACTGGAATAGGAAACACTGTTCATAAAGATACATGACTGCAAGAAAGAAAGAAAACCCAAGCTCCAACATCACTGCCACTAAAGCCAGTCTTTGGCAGTAGAAAACCCATGTTATTCTCCTCTATTTTCCAATTGCTCATAACCCAGCATTAATGGATCCCTTTGAACCACACAAACGAACAACTTCAAAATGGCAATTTCATATTGTCCTTTTTTACCGACGAAAGTAGAGGAAGTATGGTCCCCACAGAGAGGAATTCCTTCAGCCTCAGGATTGACTCCCAAAGACAGCCACAAATTCATCCCAGCAGCCTCCTCATGCAGTCAAAGAACACTGTAGCAATGGTGTTGTCATAGCAACCAAGAGCTAGCCAAGAGCAGATTGGATCTTATCACCACGCAAGTGGTGCTGCAAGTCTTCCACCTCATCACTCTTTCCATCTGACAAACAGCATCATTAAGAGGTCCTAGATAGCGAATATGCTAAGTATGTCTCCTCTACCCGAGGTTTGCTCATGCAAGCATCATCCTGGGGACAAGAGAAAGGCAAGCCTCAGCTGCATGATCTAGAAATCAGATTGAGATACGAGGGAGGATCCTACGGCGAGAGATCGAGAGAGGGAGAATCCTGGTAGGCATCTCAATCAATGCCCTCCATCATAGCCCTCTGCTCAAGCACGGACACTAAAAATCATGGCAGGGTAACATCTGATTGCCCTTTTCAAATTCCCAGAGTGAAGTTATATGTATTAGCAATATCCCCTGGAGCACAGAAGAAAATCTCCCAAGGCAGTGGCAGAACGCTGGCCAAGATTTCAGGAATTATTCCTTGGTTCAGCCAAGGTAGGATTAGAGTGAGAAAGCAAGAATAGTTAATTCTTTTAGGGACAAGTTATTTTAATAAGGAACCCATTTTGTATAATACAATAAATTCTAGGTTTTGCTGTATGACTTTTTCCTTTCTATTTTTTCCCTTAGCATACTTTAGAGGACAAATGGAAAGATCTCTCTTTCCATGAGTCATCCAGGAGAGCTTGAGGGGACGTGATGTTACCGTGGCCAGGCCAGGTGTGATGGCTTCAGTGATAGAGAGGTGGGGAGGGATGCCTACTGCCCCTCATTCTTCCCAACCAAGGAAAATAACTTATTTGGAGTCCTAGAGAGTGAATAATTGTGAACATTTTATATGTTAGGGACAAAAGAATGTGTGAAATGGTAATGAGACATGAAATCAGCAGCATAGGCAGAGTCAGGTCATGAAAACTTTTATCTAACTAAGTAAAGTGTAATCCTTGCGGTTAAGAGCTCGGATGTTAACCTAAAAGTCCGTGGTTCCAACCCACCAGTTGATCCACAGGAGAAAAGACCTGGTAGTCTGCATTCATAAAGATTTCAGCTTTGGAAACCCTATGGGGCAGTTCTACTCTGTGCTATAGGGTCACTATGAATCCGAGTCAACTATGAATCAGAATTGACTCGATGGCAGTGTGTGAAGTAAAGAGTGCAGATTTTGTTTTGAAAGCTGTGGAGAGATGCTTGAGCAGATTTAGTCTTAGGGAGACCACTTTAGCAAGGCTAGGAAGGCAATCCCCACACATCTGTCAGTTTGTTTTACTGTGGTGGCTTCTAGACTACAACAGACCAGGAAGAAGGACCTGGTGGTCTATTTCTGAAAAAAAAATTGGCCAATGAAAACTTTATGAATAGTAGTGGAATGTTGTCTCATATAGTGTCGGAAGATGAGCCCCTCAGGTTGGAAGGCACTCAGAATAAGAGTCAACCTTAATGATGCAGATGGAGTCAAGCATTTGGGATCTTCATTTGCTCATGTGACACCACTAAAAATGAGAATAAACAGCTGCAAACATCCATTAATAATAAGAACATGGAATGTACAAAGTATGAATCTAGGAAAACTGGAAGTCATCAAAAATGAAATTGACCACATAAAGATCGATATTCTAGGCATTAGTGAGCTGCAATGGACTGGTATAGGCCATTTTGAATCTGACAATCGTATAGCCTACTATGCCGGGAATGACAAATTGAGGATGAATGGTGTCCCATTCACCATCAAAAAGAACATCTCAAGATCTATCTTGAAGTATAATGCCATCAGTGATTGGTTAATATCCACATAACTACAAGGAAGACCAGTTAATAAGACTATTATTGAATTTTATGCACCAACCATAATGCCAAAAATGAGGAAACTGAAAATTTTTACCAACTTCTGCACTCTGAAGTTGATCAAACATGCAATCAAGGTGCATTAATAATTACTGGTGACTGGAATTTTGAAAGTTGGAAACAAAGAAAAAGGATCGGGAGTTGGAAAATGTGGCTTTGGTGATAGAAATGACGACAGAGGTCACATGATAGAATTTTGTGAGACCAACGACTTCTTCATTGCAAATACCTTTTTTTCAATAACATAAAAGGTGACTATACACATGGACCTCCTCAGATGGAACACACAGGAATCAAATTGACTACTTGTGTGAAAAGAGATGACAGAGAAGCTCAATATCATCAGTCAGAACAAGGCCAGGGGCTGACTGAGGAACAGACCATCAATTGCTCATAAGCAAATTCAGGTTGAAGCTGAAAAAATTAGAGCAAGTTCACGACAATCAAAATAGGACCTTGAGTATATCCCACCTGAATTGAGACCATCTCAAGAATAGATTTGACACATTGAACACTAATGACCAAAGACCAGTGGAGTCATGAAATAACATCAAGGACATCATACATGAAGAAAGCAAAAAGGTTATAAAAAAGACAGGAAAGAAGGAAAAAAACAAGATAGTTATCAGAAAAGACTTGGAAACTTGCTCTTGAATATAGAGTAGCAAAAACAAACGAAGAAATGATGAAGTAAAAGAGCTGAAGAGAAGATTTCAAAGGGCAGCTCGAAAAGACAAAGTAAAGTATTATAATGAAATGTGCAAAGACTTGGAGTTAGCAAACCAAAATGGAAAACACACTGGGCATTTCTCAAGCTGAAAGAACTAAAGAAAAAATTCAAGCCTCGAGTTGCAACAGTGAAGGATTCTAAGGGGAAAATATTGAATAACCCAGGAAGCATCAAAAGAAGATGGAAGGAATACGCAGTGTCACTGTATCAAAAATAATTTTTCCACATTCAGCTATTTCAGGAGGTAGTATATGATCAAGAACCGATAGTACTGAAGGAAGAAATCCAAGCTACACTCAAGATTGGTGAAAAACAAGGCTCCAGGAATTGACAAAATACCAATCGAGATGTTTCAACATGTGAATGCAGCCCTGGAGGTGCTCATTGGTCTATGTCAAGAAATTTGTTAGATAGCTTCCTGGCCAACTGACTGGAAGAGATCCATATTTGTGCTCATTCCAAAGAAAGGTGATCCATCAGAAAGCAGAAATTATAAAATAATATTAATATCATACTCCAGTAAAATTTTGCTCTAGATCCTTCAAAAGTGTTTGCAGCAGTACATCAACAGAGAACTGCCAGAAGTTCAAGCCAGATTTAGAAGAGGACATGGAGCAAGGGATATCATTGCTGATGCCAGATGGGTTTTGGCTGAAAGCAGAGAATACCAGAAAGATGGTTATCTGCATTTTTTTCATTATGTAAAGGCATTCGACTGTGTAGTTCATAACAAATTTTGGATAACATTGCGAAGAATGGGAATTCCAGAACACTTAATTGTGCTCATGCAGAACATGTACACAGACCAAGAGGCAGTCTTTCGAAAAGAACAAGATGATACCATGTGGTTTAATATCAGGAAAGGTGTGCATCAGGGTTGTATTCTTTCAGCATACTTATTCAGAATGTATGCTGAGAAAATAATCTGAGAAGCTGGACTATATGAAGAAGAACGCTGCATCCGGATTGGAGGAAGACTCATTAACAACCTGCAATATGCCGACGACACAACCTTGCTTGCTGAAAACAAAGAGGACTTGAAGCACTTACTGACGAAAATCAAAAAGCCTTCAATATGGATTACATCTCAACAAAAAGAAAACAAAAATCCTCACAATTGGACCAGTAAGCAATATCATGATAAACGGAGAAAATATTGAAGTTGTCAAGGACTTCATTTTACTTGGATCCACAATCAATGCTCGTGGAAGCAGAAGTCAAGAAATCAAATGACGTATTGCATCGGGCAAATCTACTGCCAAAGACCTCTTTAAATTGTTGAAAATCAAGGATGTCACTTTAAGGAGTAAGGTGCACCTGACCAAGTCATGGTATTTTTAATCGCCTCAAATGCAGGTGAAAGCTGGACAATGAATAAAGAAGACAGAATTGACGCTTTTGAGTTATGGTTTTGGCGATGAATATTGAATATACCATGGACTACTAGAAAAATGAACAAATCTGTCTTGAAAGAAGTACAGCCTGAGTGCTCCTTAGAAGCGAGGATGGCAAGACTTGGTCTCACATACATTGGACATGTTATCAGGAGGTACCAGTCCCTGGAGAAGGACATTATGCTATTAATGTGGAGGGGACGACCCCAATGAGATGGATTGACACAGTGGCTGCAACAGTGGACTCAAGCATAGCAAAGATTGTGAGGATGGTGCATAACCAGGCAGTGTTTCTGTTGTACATAGGGTCGCTCTGAATTAGAACTGACTTGAGGGCACCTAACAACAGCAGCAACAGGTAGGCGATTGCAGCTGGGAGTGGCATTAATGAGGGCCTGAAGGGAAAGAAAAAAAGTATAGCCTGGAAAGGAGTTTGGACAAACACATTGTTGAGTACACAGTTGCCTGTATCGTGTTATCTGAGGGGGTAGTAGAGCCATTTCTTAACTGTGAAAGATCAAGTTACAAGTGCACCCAGGGAGAGGAGTGAGCTAAACTCATTAGAGAGTAGAGTCACAGGACTGAGTTCATAGGGGCAAAAGGGAAACATAGGAAAGAATATGCTCATTTCTTTCTTCTTTTCCCCAAAAGAAAAGCAGCAGATTCTTATCCATAGGACTGGGCTACAGATGGTGGAATAGCACAGCATATGTTCTGCAAGTACTTCCAAGAACCACCTATATCTTGGCACTTGAATACTTCACAGCACAGAAAATGTGCTGATAATTTATGTATTCAATATGTGTTCATGTGTGTACATGCCCAACACACACACAGAGAGCCAACGCTCAGCAAACTCTGCACAAGTTATGCTCTGCTCGTGGGCCCTACTTCCCCTCTTCCTAGTATCTTCACACTGTCTTGTCTCTCCAGTCCTCAGCCATGTTCTTGGAAGGGTTTTCAGATCAATTTCTCACCCCTCAAAAAGACTGCAACCTTCCTAGGAAGTCCAATTATTTATCTCTGCCATGTGGAAAGAAACAGCTCTTTCTTCTTATTCGTTGGATTTCATAAATACATAAATACACCTGGAAGGGAGGGTCATTTATTGACCTTGATGTATTGAGTCCACTACCCCGTTTCTGTACACCACAAGTCAGGTATACACGCATGTAGGTATGCTGGTGTGTGCACACCCCATACATACCAACCCAGAAAACCAAACTCATTGCCGTTGAGTCAATTCCAACTCATAGCGACCCTGTGGGACAGAGATGAACTGCCTCGTACGTTTTCCAAGGAGCGGCTGGTGGATTTGAACTGCCAACTTTTTGGTTAGCAGCCGAACTGTTAACCACTGTGCCACCAGGGCAGGATCTGTTAATTAAAATAAACCAAAAAATAACCTAAATCCATTTCCATCAAGTCAATTCTGACTCATGTGTTACAGAGTAGAACTGAGCTTCATAGGGTGTTCTTGGTGGTAATCTTTATAGAAACATCACCAGGCCTTTCTTTCACAGTGCTGCTGGGTGCATTAGAACCGCCAACCTTTAAGTTAGCAGTCGAGTGCAAACAATTTGCACCACCCAGGGACCTGGTAATTAAAATAGAACTAGCAAAATGTCTCTTTGTATTCTCCCTCTGCCTCAGTGCTCAGTCTTCAGTGACTCTAAGAGTGGGATAATGGCCACTGTCTCACACACCATAGCAGATGAAGAAGTGATACTGAGAGTTTCCTGGAAGGGAACTGCGTCCTTTCCAATTTTAGACTTCTGACCCTGATTACAACTCTCAGAACCAGTGCTACACAATAGACCTAAAAATCCATTCATTCTATCATTATTTTCAGGAGAAGTTCTTATCCTGTCTCCATTATCCATGTGATTCTGAGCAGGTCACCTCCTCTCTCTGTGACCTCTTGTGCAAAAACATCCTGGAGATTCCTGTCTGCTCTGTGATTACATTTATTATGATTCAGTAGACTAGGCAGCAATTTCACAAACCTTTGGCTAACATCAATCCTTTGTTAGCAAATTCCTGCCAACACAACTGTGTGCCTGACAACCCCAACTCCTCCTCACACACTGACACACATGCTCACTCTACACACAGATACACAGGCGCACACATTCACATTCTCCCTAAAACATCCCAAGATATGCCCATTCCCACACAGATGCATCTGCACACATAAATGCACACCATGTACCCAAACACAGTCCTCACTTATATTTATGCTTGTGTTTTATAAACAGTTAAACCTTGCTAATTCACCAGCCTCTTTGGCTGGCAGATTACTGGAGTCTGCAGATTAGAACTAAAACAAATGATTACAAAGTCAAGGATATAGTCCATTGCCAAACACATTCTGTTCTTTTGCTTAGCGTTGTAGTTTTGCCTTAATTTATGGTAATCCTACCCACGCTGCAAGTTAACGTACTGCTGGTTCATAAATGGAGTGAAATCTACAACTTCATCTTGGCTGGGAAGGGAAAAGAGACGGCCAGGTTTTTAATGATGCTTTAAAAAATGAAAATTACAATTTTGCCCATATTAATATGAAAATATTTGAGATTCTTCACTATACATATATAAGGTATATGTGGACAAATATATAAAATCATACTAAAGTCCCAGTTCTGAGAGGACTCTTAGAACAGATGTTGAGTTTAATTTCGGTCATAACATATGATAGTTTGGTTTAATAAAAAAGAATCTACAGGCTTCAGTAGCTTCATTTTGAAGGGTATATTCTTTTCAACAAATGTCCTTTACTCTGTCTTATCTCTATCTGTATTTTCATACTGGATTCCAGCCCCTATATTCAGTCCTGTGGTTTCTTCTTCCATTACAGGACCAGATCAAAGTCTGTCAACGTTGTTCTCCATATAAGACCTACATGATTAAGTCTAAACTTAAATTGGCCTTCAAATTCCATCAGAAACTCATGCCAGCCACTTTCCCAGTCTTACCCCCAGACGATTTTCAGGGCAGCTTTATTTATACCTAAATCCAGGAATATAATATAAACATTCTACTGTCTTTAATTCCCTATTTCTTCTCTATTGGGTTAAAATCTACATCAATTTCCTTAGTTTAAACCTGCCTCTTGGGTAGTACTAAATCCTTGACTAGGATTTCTCATACATGAAATTTGTGAGAAATAGAATTTACTTCTATCCAATGGAAAGAATTCACATCATTTCTGAATCCCAAACCAACTTAAGGGGCAACCTTTTTTTACTTTTGTATTGAGATATAATATACATACAGAAGAGTTCACAAATCACAATTGTTCAGCTAAGTGGATTTTCAGAATCTGAACACATCTGTGTAACCAGCACCCAGTTCAAGATAAAAGTATCACTAGCACCACAGAAGTTCCCTTCATGATCTTCACATTTACTACTCCACAACCTAAGGGGTAATAGAAAACTATCCTGTCTTTTCTTACCACTGATCAGCGTTGCCTCTTAAGGAACTTTATATAAATTAAATTGTGTGAGATGTATTCTTTTGTGTCTTGTTTCTTTCAGTAAGCACTATGTTTGAAAGTCAACCATATTGGTGCATGCATTTGTAGTTCATTAATTCTCATTGCTGTGCGGCATGTCATTGTGCTTTTGTATGCTATTTAAGAAACAATTGCCTAACTCCAGTGCAGGATATATCGAAGAAGTTCTTTTATAACCACGATCTAATTTGATCCTCAAAACATTCCTGTGAGGTAGGCAGAGCAGATACCATTACACCAGCATTACAGAAGAATAGAGAGGACAATTCTAAAAGTCAGGTCATCTGACTCCAGCTAAGTCTGGCGTCTGAAATTCCTAGGCACTACATTGCAATCATATCTCTTGTGATTCCTGAACATGGCTCATTGTTCATACCAAAACTGCACCCCTCTATGGCCCGAAGGGAATCTGCTTTGGAAAAATGAAGCCAAAAAAGAAAGTGATAATTAGTGTAAATAAATGATTGACACTAAATATGTTATTCTCCTTTCCTAAATCTCTTCTCTACAAGGGTAGTAAAAAATAAATTAATTAAAAAACCAAAAAATTCTTGACATTGAGTCAATTCAAACTCATAGTGACTCCATGTGTTCCAAAGTAGAACTGCTCCATAAGGTTTTCTTGGCTGTTATCTTTGGATGCAAACTGCCAGACCTTTCTTCCACAGTGCCACTGGCTTTGTTCAAACAGTCAAGTTTCAGTAGTAGTAAAAATATTTAGGAAAAATCTAAAGTCCACTTCTCTTTTATCAGTAAGCCAAGCAGGGAGGGGAGAGAATCCCTCCTATATTTTGTTCCCATTACAGGTACTATGTTATAAGAAAATAAGAAGGGAATGAAGAGAGAAAGAGGGAAGAATGAGAGAGTCAGAGAGAAAATGGAGTGAGAACGAGTAGCACAAAAGGAGAGAATGAAGAGAGAGAGATGAAGAAAGCTGAGGGATTTAGTGACTCAGAGACAGACAAAGGAAGTGAGTGAAAGTAAAGAGAATAAGGATAGAACAGTAGAGACTGAGTAAGGAAAGAGAGACAAAGGCAGAAAAATAAAGAAAAAAAATCAAATAAAAAGTAATTAGTATCTGTTAGAACCGTGATCTTGGACTCATTGTTTAATCTCTTTAGTTTCCGTATCTTTAAAAGTGAGATAATAGTACATAACTGTGGCTGCTGTTGGAATAAAATAAGATTATGCAGGAAAATGTATTTGCTTAACCATCCTTCCCTGATGACTAAAAAAAAAATAAATGTTTTGTTAAACACAACTATTTAAAATGACTTTAGGACTGGCCAGATCATGAACTTGATGATGGATAGTATGTTTACATCCACAGCTGACCAAATAGAATTCCTAGCTTTATAATTAACAAAAAATTGACTTGGAGACTCACTGTAGATACAAATCCAAGTACACCTGGAGGTATCTGGGCTCATTCCATGCTGAGCATCAGCAATGATAAACAACTTCAGATTGAGTTCCAAGGTACAACAACCGGCTCAGATTCATTAGCCATTTTATTAATGGTCATGTTAAACGGAAAGATAATTACTTCTTGTGATGACAAATAGGAAGATGCTATAATCAGCGAGTATAAAAAATAATATCCCTCAGCAAGAAGATATAAAAAGAGGGCCAAGATATAGCAGTTTTCTTTCTTCAGGCTCTTAGAAGGAAGTTTCAACTAAGCAAAGTTTGGCACATACACACAAAACTTATTATTCTAAGAGAAATGACTTATGTTACAAGGTATTTCAAATAATTCTGAAGGTTAGGAAACTTCCAGGGAAACAAATATAGTGGAGCTCTGGATTGCTAATCACCATTTCTGTTTTAGTAAGTCTGACACCTTCTCCTTCTAACTAGCCTCCCTATACTTGTATTTACTACAGTCAGTACTTATCTCCAGAATTGTTTTATTCATTTAATCACTCAAAAAGCATTTAGTGTTCATAAAATAATCATGAGCACCCTGTTGGGCTTGGAAATATAAATATGGGGAGAGAGAATGAGAAGACAAGGCCTATCCCTTTAATGGAGTCTTTAGCCTAGTTCAGGTATCCATTCCGTTCAATGATAAAGAGGTAGAAAAACTTATTCAAAGACAAGTGAAGTCTCTTGTTGACATTTTGCAGCTCTACAATTGATGTCCACCATCTGTCAATTCTTCGTACTGTGATGACTTGCATGCTGCTGTGATGCTGGACGTTATGCCACCAGTATTTCAAATTCCAACAGGGTCATTCTCGGTGAAGAGGTTTTAGCAGATGCAAACTGGAAAGCACTCAAAATACACAATGGCCACAATAACGAACTCAAGCATACCAACAATCATGAAGATGGTAAAGGACTGGGCAACGTTTCCTTCTACTGTACATGGGGTCATCATGAATTGGAGCCGACTTGATGGCAACTAACAACAACAACTGATGGGGAATATGAGGCGTTTTAAAAGTCATCTCAGAAACCATATCTTGACTTCTACAAACATTAGAGCTGTGATTCTAAACCTTGGGGTAGCAAAAGTTCGCAGAGATAACTCTTTTCCATACTCAAGGTAAGAGTAATACCAGATTATTCGGAAGTACAGAGCAAAGCAATTTCCTTGCATTTATTTCTCCCTCATGCTAACAAAATCTTCTCCTCTTTCTCTGTGAGTCTCATTCTCTGATGATGTAAAGCAGGATTTTTTTTTTTAATACAGTAAATTTTTATTATTCATGGTAGTTATGTTCTATAAACTCACCACAGACACTGAATTAACTGATACTGAGCCATTGCCCTTAGAGGAAAGACAGAGATGGGTTCTTGTGAGCTTCTGGTCACACAATTTTCATCACTGATCAATACATAGCCATATTTTACATGTGTTTATGTTTAAAGACACCTTATCTAATATATATGTCTTACAAATAATTAATGATACGCAATATGTCTTTATAAGAAAACACTAGCTAAGAAGAGTTTAATATGTTCCTGACCCTGGGTAATGTGACTATAAATTTCTTTGGCTTTCAGCCTCAGAACAGTGCTGTACACTACACTCTTTTCTATTAGTCACCATTTCATGAATCCACAAATTTAGCCTCTATCTTTTCCATAGCTTCATCATGCTCTACAGATGTAACTTTAGCACTTTCCAAATGGCCTCAGGTGCAGATCAGGGAATTTCCTCTTTTTTTTTTTTTTCTGGGTGTACTGTGTTGTTGATTCATTAACAAAGAGCAATCAAAACAGAAGCGTATCCTATTAACATTGACTTCACAGCCAATATCAATAAAACTCACGTGCGAACTAAGCTTATCTAACTCCATAAGGCACATCACAGCCTTTTTGTGCTTAGGAACAGGAGACAGCATTTCAGCACTATGCTTAGGGGGTATTTTAAACAGCAAAATCACCAACACGAAACCCAAAAATGTGAAAAACATGGCACAACATACATTGCAAAAGGACACTTGTTTACAGTATGAGAAAAGAGCTGCAACGAGAAGATAGGGAGTCTCGCCTTATTCAGCCTCAGCTGTGAGCATGCACGTTGGGTGACTCAAATTTTTCACTGTTCTGTGCATGTCTATGGATGACCCCAACATTGATTTTGGGGTTACTGATAAATTTTAGGGAGTCAATGAATTCACAAACGTGGAATCCATGAGTTATGAGGGTCGACTGTAATATTTCCATAAAAGATAAGGTCAAAGGAAGCCCTAAAAACTGGAAGGACTTTGGCGGACCTGAGTTTATTGTAAGCAGCTCTAGTGGCACAGTGGTTAAGGCGCTCTGCTGTTAATTAGAAGGTAAGCAGTTGAAACTCACCAGCTGCTTCATGGAAAAAAGATACGGCAGTCTGCTTCTGTAAAGATTGCAGCCTTGGAAACACTATGGGGCAGTTCTACTCTGTCCTATAAGCTCACTGTAAGTTGGAATTCACTCAACAGCAACAAATTTGGTTTTGGTTTGGTAAAGTCTATTGTGGAGGTCATCTATGGTATAGTGGTAGAATTTTTGCCTTTCATGTGGGAGACCTAGGCTCAATTCCCAGTCAACGTACCTCTTCTGGAGCTACTACCCATCTGTCAGTGGAGACTTGCATGTTGCTATGATGCTGAACAGGCTTAAGTAGAGCTTCCAGACTGAGATGGACTAGGGAAAAATGCTTGGCAATCTACTTCCAAAAATCAGCTAATGAAAACCCTATGGATCACGATAGTCCTATTTGTAATTGATCATGGGAATGGCACATGACTGGGAACCGTTGTACATGGGGTCCCCACGAGTCAGAGGCCGATTTGATGGCAGTTAACAACAACATAGTTCATTTCAATACCTCAAAAAGTGTAATTTAAAAGATTTATATATAGAGACAGAGATGGAGAGAGAGACATTAGGAAAGTATGTGATGCTTCAAGATAGATATGACACTTGAGACTTAAGCAGGGGAGTTTTTGTGGTGAGAAAGGAAAAGCTATATCCACTGGGCTCATGGGATGCATTTAGGGAAAGACAAAATAACTTTAGATCAGTACCAGGTTCCGCAATTCAGACATAGAGGCCTGATCAGGGGCCTGAGCACCAATGGTCCAGTCTGTAAAAACCCAGATAGGAACATCTTAGAAGATGTGTTCTGTATGGTCTCTAGGGAGATGATTTCTGTGGCTCACAAAGGGCTCTCAGGGGATCATCATCAGTACATGGGTCTCACAGATACACTGGCCTGCGGAGAACATCGTGATGAAGGTACTCTCCCCAGAAAAAACTCAAATGGATGTTCTGACTTCACTACAAAGCTCCGTTAATATCAGCTACAGCCCCACCCTGCACAGAACTACCTATAGTGCCTTCAGCCAATGCAGTCCTTGCTTCTTGCTCACCTCCATGCAGACAGCACCAGACAGAGCACTAGCTTCATTCTGTTCTCCCCAGAAATTCTAGAAACTGACTCTGATTTGCAAGGGCCTGTGGGATTGAGATTGAAGTTACCTTGGAAACATCTCGATGGTGTAAGATGAATGAAAAAATCTTCAGTGGAAATTTGTGGGATTGAAGTGCAGTATTTGCTTAAGCTGTTGCTTGTCTGTTTGCTTTGTGCTGTTTTGAATGCACAGTGCTCTCATTCCCAAAGCTATAGGCAGCCCACACACACTCGCAACTGCACCTCCCTCACATACAGTGATCATTTGTTCACCCGAGACAAAAGCATCACATTGCATAACTCCTAACATTCCTTCTTTCTGCAAAATCGTGGGAAGAGGGTTTGCTGTAACTTAACTCCTTGTCACATACTTAGTGATAATTTATTTTAGTCTAACAGTACATTATACTTTTTAAGGAAACATCATGCCTCTTAGTGTGGAATTATAGTCCCTTCTTCTGGTTCCTCTTTTTTGCTGACTTCTACTTTACCAAGCATGATGTTCTTCTCTGGGGACTGGTCCCTCCTGATAACATGTCCAAAGTATGTAAGATGAAGTCTCTCCATCCTCCCTTAGAAGGAGCATTCTAGCTGTACTTCTTTCAAGATTTGTTCATTCTTTTGGCAGTCCATGTTGTATTCAGTATTCCTTGCCAACACTATAATTCAAATGCATCAACTCTTCTTTGGTCAGTAGCTAGGTTCAAGATGTCCACTATGGCCTTCCTTGGGACATTTTAAGCTATGTCAAAAGATCATGTTTATCTGAGCCTCTACTGGCCTCCTATATACACAGCTAATTTCATGTACATTGTAACAGCAGAATTAATTTTACTCCTGCCAGTAATTAAAGGTCCCTAGCCCAATATTCTAGGAGCCCTGGTTGCACAGTGGTTAAGAACTCAGCTGTTAACCAAAAGGTCAGCAGTTCAAATCCATCAGCTGCTCCTTGGAAACCCTATGGGGCAGTTCTACCTTTTGCTACAGGGTCACTATGAGTCAGAATTGACTAGATGGCAATGGGGGTTGCTTTTTTGGTTTAGCCCAATATTCTAGAACTCAGCATCATGACGTAACGCTTGTTTGTGTCTGGCCCTAATCTTCAGCCCCATGCCTAGTGACTGGGCCTGTGCTTTATTCCATTTTGAACATCAGTTGAATAAGTGGATCCTCTACCAGGATGTTTGTTTTGGTGATCCAGACAGATTAGGGCCAAGGTCCATCTTAGCCTTCCTTTAACATAGAGTACAAAATAGCTTACTGTAATCATTCTACTCTTCTGAAAGTCGTTCTGTGAGCTCCTGAGGAAAGAATTGAGCTTGTTCATCTCTATCCAAGGTCCCTAGAACATTTCTTGGATATAATAGTCTATTACACCACATATCACATTATATTGTAAATTTTAATCTACTGGTCCCACCTCCTCACCCTGTCCTCAGGTCAAAATTGAACACACTCATCTCATCTATCAAAACACCCTTTGAAAACACATACTTTAAATTAAAATACATTGAGAAAATATCTGTGGCCAGAAATATGTGTAAAAATTAGATATGTGTTACTTTATTCATTAGTGTATTCATGCATTCTATGTATAATTTTTGAACCCCTATAATTGTGCTCATTCATCTCTATCCCTGATAGAGATATTATATTATGTGTTAATGTGTTTTATTTAATCTATTCACTCCAGACCGTTCGATAATATGACCTACTTATTGAATACAAAATACAATTTTAAAAGGAAAAGAAATCTTTGAAATTTTTCAAAATACCTGGTTATCAATGGCAAATGTGTCAATTCACTATCAAAATGAAAGCACGAAAAACAAACACTATGATGACACCTCATTTTCCATTCTTTTCTGACCAAATCCAGTTTGTCTTATTCAAGCATTTCTCAAATTAATCAGGCTACAATGACTACAGCTTACAAGTAAAGCCTCTCCTATTCAGATTTCATTGTAATAGGAATTTACTACATTGTTAACAAAGGCAGGAGTCACTAGGTAGTCCAAATGGCTAATGTGCTGGGCTGTTAACAGAAAGATTGGAGGTTCAGCTCCACCCAGAGGCATCTCGGAAGGAAGGTTTGGTGATCTACTTCCAAAAAATCAGCCACTGAAAACCCTATGGAGGACAGTTCTACTCTGACCCACATGGGGTTGCCATAAGGTAGAATCAACTTGAAGGCAACACTGCTGTGTCACGGTTGGAGATAAACACTTTCTCTATTTTCTTTAAGTGGGAGGAAAAAACCAAAAACCAAACCCATTGCCTTCGAGTTGATTCCGACTCAAAGCGACCCTACAGGACAAAGTAGAACTGCCCCACAGGATTTCCAAGGAGCAGCTGGTGGATTCGAACTGCTGACCTTTTGGTTAGCGCCAAGTTCTTAACCATTGTGCCATAGTGGGAGAGAGAAACTTATCTAAGCTTGGCTCACTTTCTGGAAGAAGGGTTCAAAGCCTACCAAGAGTTCAAGTACACAGGCAGGTCTTCTTATTGTCCTGAGCTGAGCAATGATTTTCACCCAAGCCGGGGTGCAGCAGCAGAACCCATCTTACAGCCTAGCCTGTGTTGTAGGAAGGCCCTCCAGAGGCAGCCTCACAGTAAAGGGCCAGAATAATCAGTTTCTCAGTGGCCATCCCAGGGAATCCCAGGCTCAGAGAAACAATTTCACAGGATACTGGTCTCATTGATTGTGTAAATTTAAAGCAGCCTAACCAGAACTGACAGTGATTCATTCAAAACCAAGTGTTGGGAAAAATCAAAGCCTTGGCTTCCTTTTCTTTCTTCTAAGTGATATAGACTTCCTTACAGTTTTTAATATATGAGAAATAGAAGGAATAGTAACCTATCAATAATCAGTGAAAGGATGATAGATGCCATCCCTCAGAGTTTAGACACCTTCAATGCCTCTCCTCATCTAAATGGTACTATCCAAAAACCTGCACCTAGACTTAGTCAAGGGATACTCCACAATTTCCATCACCTTCCCCCAAATTCAATATGAAGCACATAAGCCATCACCCTGGCATGTGTCTCCCCTCCACACTTTACAATTGTCTATAGGAGCCCTGGTGACACAATGGTTAAGAGCTCAACGGCTAACCAAAAGGACAGCAGTTCAAATCCACCAGCCACTCCTTGGAAACCCTTTGGGGCAGTTCTACTCTGTCCTATAGAGTCACTATGAGTCAGAACTGACTCAACTACAACAGGTATAATAGTCCCTGGATGGCACAAATGGTTAAGCGCTCGACTACCAACTGAAAGGTTGGTGGTTTGAACCCACCCACAGGTGCCTTGGAAGAATGGCTGGAAATCTGCTTCCAGAAAGTCACATCCTTGAAAATCCTTTATAACACAGTTCTACTTTGCAACACATGGGGTCACCATGAGTCAGAATTGACGGCAACGTTTGTTTTGTTTTTTATTCTATTTAACTTTCAAAGCCCATCTCAAGTGCTACCTTCTCTTGGAAACTACACTGACCACACCAGCTCACTGGTGACTCCCTTCTCTGAACTGTCTGAGCCGCACTTAAACTACCAAGGCAGGCATTACCTGGCACTAGTTTTTGTAGGTATGCTGTCACTTCAAAGAAAGCACATGTCTTTCAAGGGTAGAAGCTATACCTGCAATCTACTTTTGATGCTTAGTATCTCTCTTCCAGGAGGAAAATTCAAGGACTCAGATGATAATGATGGCACTGTATTTGTGGAGCTTGCTTTGTGTGGAGTTATGTGCTGAGCTCTACAGGAGACGCTTTCTGCACTAACTCACTCACAGAAAGGCAGTAATAGTCCATTCCTACCAGTCTTGATTCTACTAAGAAAAAGCCAATCACTTTGTAATGATAATTGCTTTTGACCTACCCTTCTGGATGCCACTGGTAGGTACAATGGAGTTCACTTAAAAGCTTTAGTATAAGAGATCAGGAATAATTAAGAGAGGGAGGGTTGAGAGAGGAAGCAATCATGGAGAAGTCTCATCTTAAAGCATGGGAAATGTCAAGTTGGATTCATTCTGTGTAAAGGTCAGCCCTAACATGCCAACCTTTTAAATTTTCATTTGAAGGACTCTGTTTAAAATACCATGCTACAAATTTATAAAAAACCATTCACTCTGGGAAAACCTTTTATACAGCCACAGAAGACAAAGACAATAGAGTACAAAACTACATTAAAACAATAAAAATTCCCCATATTTCCAGTGGACCAAGTGAACAAGCATGTAAAAATTTAAACATTCAGAAGAATATTCTGGGAGAAAGGAAGCAAGCAAACAACAAACAAAACCCAACTGGTTTTAGAGTCAGAAAACATGATTTCTAGTCCCAGTGTTCTATTTACTGGCTTTGGGACATTCAGCTAGTTAAAACATCACACCTTTCTCTAATATAAACTAATGCTTCCCTTACATACCGTAAACAATTATCTTGTGAAACAAAATGGGATATTACAAGTGAAATGTTTTGAGAAATCATTAACCATTCCACAAATATTTGTTATTATTTTAACACCTTCAGATATGGAGTTATATGTTCTTTTAATGGTTATGAAAGTTACAAACAAATATTGTCTGCCATTTTGTTTTAAAATGAAGTAAGTTCTTGAGCAAGGTCCTAAGAGATCAGCCCAAACTTGTTGCCTAAGAGAAGAGGTATTTAACTAAAAGTTACACAGAATTGAATACCACAGGCAGACATTTAAAATAGAATTTTTTTCTTATTTTATAATTTATTTTATTTGTATTGTTGTTGTTGAGAATATACACAGAAGAACATACACAAATTCAATGATTTCTACATGCAAAATTCAGTGACATTGATTACATTCTTCGAATTGTGCAAACATTCTCACTGTCTTTTTATGAGTTGTTCCTCCCCCATTAGTATAAACTCACTGTCCCCTAAGTTTCTTATCTAATATCTTGAGTTGCTGTTGTCAGTTTGATCTCATATAGATAGATCTTAAAAGAGCCCAATGCTCAAGACAGTCTTTCTTTACTAGATATGCTAAACTATTACTCAGTTTTAAGAAGGTTTCAGGGGATATTTTTGGTTTAACATTTAAAGATCATCTCAGGGCAATAGTTTCAGGGGTTCACCCTGCCTCCATGGCTTCAGAAAGTCTGGATTCCATAAGAATTTGAAATTCTGTTTTACATTTTCCCCGCTTTGATCAGGATTTTTCTATAGAACCTTTGATTAAAATGTTTAGAAGTGTTAGCCAGGCACCCCTGAGTTCTTGTATTCTTGGGGGCAGTTGCTCATGGAGGCAATTAGCCACACATCCCATTTCCTCCTCTTATTCCTGACTCTTCTTCTTCCCCTGTTGCTCCAGGCAAATACAGATCAATTATTGTATCTTGGATGGTCATTTCAAGGCTTTTAACCCCAGTCACTACGTGATGAAGTAGGAGGTAGAAAAGAAGCACTAAACACCATATTAGGCCAATTAACTGGGATTCCCATGAAATCATGACCCTAAACCTTCAAACCAAGGAACTAAATTCCATGAGGTGTTTTGTAGTACATAAGCAGCCTCAGAGGATACTTTTTTTTATTGTATATATCTATCACACAATTTTTGCCAATCACATTGATTAAGGGTAAGGTTGCTCAGCCTATTAATGTCACTGATGTCAATAAGTGGTAAAATAGAATTTTAAAAAATGATCCAATCAGGAAACCAACAAATATGCTCATTGAACACCTACTATATGTGGGTGTTCTCTAAGATTGCAGGAGATACAGAGCTGAAAAAAATCAGTATCTCTGCCCCTAAAAAGATTAGAAGATAGCCATACACTGTTAAAAATAAGTAAAAGGCCGAGGTTATTGTTATTAGTTATCATTAAATTGACTCTGACTCGTGGCAACTTTATGTATAACAGAAAAAAAAAATGTCATCCACTTCTATGCCATCTCTATGATCATTTGGTATGTTTGAGTCCATTGTTGTAGCTATTATGTCAATCTATCTCATTGAGGGTTGCCCTCATTTTTGCAGACTCTCTACTTTACTAATCGTGATGTCCTTTTCTAGTAATTGCTTTTTTCTGATGATGTGTCCAAAGTAAGTGAGCCAAAGTCTCCCCATCTTTGCTTTTAAGGAGCATTCCGTTTGTATTTCTTCTATGACTAGTTTGTTTAGCCTTCTGGTAGTCCATGATATATTTAATATTCTGTCTTCCTTTTTCATTATCCAGCTTTTGTATGCATATGAACTATCAAAAAGGCCATGGCTTGCATCAAGTGCACCTTAGTCATCAAAGTGACACTTTTCTTTTTAATACTTTAAAGAGGTCTTTTGGAGCAAGGTCAAGGTAGCATGTGAAACAAACAAACAGAAAAGTGGGTAAATAAGTGCTAGGAGATTTCAGAGAAATGAGAGATCCTTATGGATCAGAAGTATTTTGGAGGAAGATGTGGTAAACTGGTCAGCAAAAGATATTTCACTGGCAATTTTGAGCCCATGTAATAGGACAAATACTTAAAAATATTAGATGGAGCGGAGATGGGAAGATACGAGGGTGAGGAAGAAAGGGAAGAAAGAAGGATGTTTTTGATTTGATCCAAAAGGCATTGACATATTAAGTACTCCCTTTAACCGGGGTTTGAATCTACACATCAAACTGAAACAAAAGGAATTTTATCAAGCTAACGAGATCTAGGAGAACCTTTAGTTAGAAGTAAACTCTTGTGAGTTGTTAATTCCAAACCAGAAAGAAGAGGAAGAGATAAAAACTGAACCCACTAATCCTTGAGGAGCAACAGACACTTGGCAAGCACTCTCACTCTTTATGGCCAAATGAATCCATCACCCATGTTGTTTAATCTGCTTAATGATAGAATATATCCATAAATAAAAATTGTTTACAGACACATATCCATATATATATGTATCCCTATGTATTGAGGTGTGTGCGTGCATATCTGCACACATACTGTATATATAACTATATTAGTATCTTTTGGGAAAGGAAAAAGAAACAATTTGAGAGATGAAACATAAAAAACATCAGAATGGAATTTAGAGTTGCAAAATGGATACATTTTTAGAAGGCTGAACAGAAGAAAATGATGAGACTTGAATTAGCTGGCTTGGAACAATGCTTTCTAAAAAGTGACCTATTCTGAGATAGGAAGATCGTACTCTTTCAAGAACAGACAATCAGCTTTTGTGAGCTGTGTCAGTGTAAAAGCTGCTTCCAGCAGAGAGGAGCACAGCCCAGCACTTGCTTTTGAGAAGAGAAGGTAAGATGACAGAACAATGAAATTTAATGGGCTATCAGATATTTTTAAATAGCATTTTCCCTTTTAAATGTGGATCCAAACCCAATACTTGTAGAATGAAGGCTAAAAGCTTCAGTTCAAACCAGCAAGACCATCACCAGTATCTGCACCGAAAGCTCTGACAAGAATACAGTTGATTTCCAGCCAGCAAGAGACTAGTTATTCCATTTAGGGAAATGACATCCTGATGACCTGAAATCACTCTTGCAGTTTCTGCAGACTGTAGCTTTGGCAAAGCAGCTCCTCCAGTTTGCACAAAAAAACTTTGCTAAGGCTTTTAAAGAACCTGCTCTAGACAGATCATGCTTTCCCCAGCTCGTTTGCTAAAGGTGATATGCTTGGCTGTCAACATGGTGCCGCCTACCTACTCATTCATTTAGAAAAGTGAGCACTTAAGGAGCTATGGTGGCACAGTGGTTAAATGCTTGACTGTTAACTAAAAGGTTGGCAGTTTAAATTCACCAGCCACTCTGTGGTAGAAAGATGTGGCAGTCTGCTTCCATAAAGATTACAGCCTTGAAAACCCTATGGGGAGGTTCTACTCTGTCCTACAGGCCAGGGTGGCTATGAGTGGGAATCATCTCAATGGCAACAGGCTTGGGTTTTATTTTTATTTTTGGTTAGTGAATGCTTACCATGTGCCAGGCTCTGTGCTAAATGTATAATACAAAGATTAGAGACATAATACCTGCCTTCAATGTCTCACCGCCCTTTGGCGAAGATTGTCAAGTAAACATATGCTCAGAATACAGTAGAAAGATGACCAAGAACTTAAATTCCTGAAAAGGTGGTTAATGTTTGCAGCATCCACTCTTCTCATTCACTCTTCAGCACTGCAGATTGGCTTCTCTCCCTGCCCGACAGTCATCTTCCCCAAATCACCAGAACTATTCAACCATACAACCTGATGACCTGTTTTCAATCCTGATCGTACATTTTCCAACAGCATTTGCCAATTTGCATCACCCACTAATATTCTGAACTCTCTTGTTCATTGATTCCCAGAAAAGTGAAATGTTTTGATTTTCTCCTTCCAACCTTGACAATCCCTTCTATACTTCCTTGAGTAGAGTCTTTTTCATTGTCTGATTCTTAACCTTAAATGTTGTGGTCCTTACACAGAGCTTTATTTAGTTCTCTCTATATGTACTTTTCCTATACAATCTCGTCTCTCAGGGTCCCTAACAGAAAAAAATCTCCAAATAATTCCCATATATAATCCATCATCTGTTCTGCTCATTAGATTTTGTAAATACTTCCAGGCTTTCATACAAGGTGGTAAAAAAAAACACCTGCATTTAACTTCACCATGCTAAATTTCCACTTATATTCATAATTATATATATATATATATCTATAATATAGTATATATTATATAATATACATATTATATATATATTTTTTAGGAAACTATATCAGTGTGACAAAACAGGGAAGGATGCCATTCTCATATTCAATATTGTGAGGTGGTTTGCAAGATATAATATAGGTTTTAATTACTGGATGGAAAAACTTCTGACTACAATTCATTTCATGGAAAGGCAATTCCCCAAATCTCTGAAACACACAGTAGTAGGAATTGGATGGATGGGGAGGCTCTGGGCAACCAATGGAGCCCAGATTCCACAATGCATCAGAATGGACACCAGGGTGATATATGAGATCCCCAGGCTTGGACTGTCACTTCAGTTTTTTGTTTTGTTTTGTTTTTTTACCATAGGCAGCCATATATGAAATGCCAGATAAAGTGGGAACATTTCCCCAGCAGGCAATTGTCAATGGCCTGGCCATTCAGTGCTATTTTTTGTACTTTTATTTTGCCAGATAATGAGATCAGTTGCGTGTGAGTAGTAGAAAGTAGGCCGCAACTACAGGTATTTGTTTTGCAGGAAGATTCTTTCTTCTGACATGGGTTTGTTTGTTTACCATGTGTGTTTGTAATGGCACCACCACCTTAGCAGGAACATGATCCTTGTTTACTAGGTGGTACAAATGTCCAAGTTGCAAGGCAACAGGGCCTCCTCCTTACCACGCTTGCCTCCAGAGCAGGCTCTGTCCAGCTTTGTCTACAGTTCACGCCAGTTGCATTTCCAAAAGTTAACACTTGAGCCCACTGCCTCCAACCCTTCTCCTCCAATCCATATTGCCTGCCCTTAGGTGTACCTCTACCTGATTGGCACGCCAGTTGCATTGCAACAACTGGAAAGAGAAGTGTGCTACAGAGCCTTGTAAAAGTAACAAGCCTTGGTGCTATTTGCAAAACAGTGTTGTGCCCTGTCCCCCAGGTTGATTGTGACACACTGAAGTTAGCTGAGCTACTGCTGTCTCTCCTTAATTGGAACGACTGCTCATTAACAAAACATCTTTAGTAACGCCCCTACTTTAAACAGCTTGTGCTCCATGTCACATGTGGTAAATGAGTGCCATGGTGTGTCAGTCAATTATTGCCACAATAATTTTGTGTGACAAACACTTCAACATCCTAGTAGCTTACAATAGCAAGCAAGCACTTATTTATCTTGCTTGTGAAAATCAGCTGTGTTTTTTCTGGGATATGATAGACTTGGCTGCAGGTCAAATTCAGACCTGTCCCAAACATCTTCTCTTTCTGGTACAGTAGATACTTGAGGCACATATTTCTCACGGCGGATCACAGGAGCCCAAGTTGGTAAGCAGAAGCACAAAATACTTCTTAAGGCCCAGCCTCAAAGCTGGTACACTGTCACCAATGACTACATTCCATTGGTCACAATGGTTAAGCACACCTGAATGAGGTGGATGAGACCCCAAGTGGTTAGCAATAAAGATGATGGGTAAGGGTGGGTAATGCTTGAGGTGGGTGTGATAAAATCTTAACCTTGTAAAGACAACAAGAGTCTTTCCAAGTGTAGTAGATTAGTTTATTGTTCACACTTTTTTCCTCTCTCCTAGCTATAAAATTATACATTCATACACCTCATCATGTAACTTCACAGTTATTGAATCTTGGATTTATTAGACAAGTCTTCAGTTGGACACTGTCAACTTTTCTTATCCATGCTGAAGCAAATTTCTCCTAATTTGTGTGTGTGTGTGGATGTATGTGTGTGTGTATACGATATATGTATATCTGGTATATATGGTCATGTAAATATAAATTTGGGAGGAAGGGGAATTGAATACATAGGATTCAAATTGCCATCTTGAACCAGAAGAATTTTGTGTGTAGTTTTCCATATTTAAGTATGTGTCTCCCAAAAGGACTATATATTATCCCTGTATTCCAAGCATATAATATTGCTCCTGGTACATCATATTTTTACATGTTGCTGTAAAAAAAATTAGCGTAGCGTGCTTACAAAATTATCTCACAGGGGGACTGAGCAATTGGCAAACAAACATAGAAGGCGCACATTATTTGCATAAAAACACGGTAGTCATGTAGTATGTACTCAGTAAAAGTTCAATTACTAATTTATCAAATGAAATACTTTCATTCTTCTCTATGCATACATTTTATGATAAAAACTTAAATCCTGGACCTAAATCCTGCATCTCTCCATCTTCATCCATTCTCTGACTCAGTGGTTTGATTGTTTTTTGCTCTCCCTGAATCTTTTCCAATTCTGTGAAACATCCTTTCAGATGGGGTGAAATATGTACCTAATAACTTAGGTACGTGCAAATCGTTATCTGCTAACAACACAGTGGACTGTTTCTGTGAGTTTTCATAGGAGATGGTGGATAGAGAACATTAACATCAGTATACTATGGTTCTGGAATTTTTCTGTCGTTGTTAGACTTTTTAAAGCCACTTCATTTCTCTAGTCCTCAATGTTTTTCAATGAAAATAGAAACTTTTTTTTAAAACTCCCTTTACCTCCTAGTTTATCCTGCTAAGTCAAATGAGATAATGTTTGAGAATATGTTTTGAAAGATAAAAAAAGTGTTACACAAATATGCTCTGCAATTATTAAAGCAGAAATGCAATAAATTCAAGAACTATAGTTAGAAAGTAAATATGATTTTTGTCTCTCAGGGCAAGGAGAGAAGAACAAAAAAAATGATATGGAGAAACTATTTTTAGTTCACCTCTGCCTAGATGAAATGGCTTTAAATGCAGTATAGGATGGAAGAATTAAGTATAGCTCCTTAAGAAATAAAATATCCTGCATCTTATCTTACGAACCCACAACAAGGAATCCAGAAAGTGGACAAGCTAAAAGAGGAAGAGAACAGCAGCTGCACCAGGGGATCTCTGTGGTAGTAATTTTTCAGAATCTGTCTGCCTCACTCAAGGTTCACGATGCCAGCTGATGGATTCTGTCAAGGAAGTGAGTGGACCATGATAAAAAGATCCCTTTATCCAGGAGGTTTTAGGGAGCAGCACAGAGAGCAGAGAAGGAATTATCAATACCCATGACTTCCACAGTGTAGACTTCTGAGCAGGTGTTCCATCTGACTCCATCTAATAGCAGAGCCTTTCTTGCATTGCCATTCATATTCTAGGACTAGAAAACAAACAAACAAACAAACAAACATTTCAAAGACTAAACCCCATACCGAGGAGCCAATTTCTTGTAACAATAGCTAGCAATGAGTCTTCTTGAAATCCCTTTTCCAGTCAAATGACTGGGATTGTCAGAGCAGATATCTCTGTATTAGGTCAGGACTAAAAGCTGGCCAGGACTTCTACGCTATGGATAAAACCACTAATAAAAGCGGCTCTAAGATATTTCTGTGAGACACTCAGAAAGAACACTAATTAATCCAGAGAATCTTCCAAACGTGTATTCTTTCTGTTGAAGAATATCCTGTATTGGCATTTTTGTGAATCGTTCTTGACATTTTGCCAGTTCTGCTGTCAACATTCAAGGGATACAGAAATAGTCACTGGTTTTTTAAAAAGCAAAATCTATAAAACAAAGTCTGATTACAAAACTACTGACTGACTTAAAAAAAAATAAAACAAAACAAAACACAGAGATGATCATTAAAAAACAAAACTTCTAGAAAAGCTTCCTGTGGTGAAATTGCTTTGTCTAGTGTGGTTGGACTACATCTGAAACAGCCAACTTAGGTTAAATTTGAGTGCTCTTCAGTTGTAGGACTAAAAGAGTTTTAACTTATTGAGTGGTGTGTATCTGTGTGTGTGTGGGCACTCATATGTACACACATTCGTTCAAGAAATGCTTTTTCAACACCTACTATGTACCAGACACTACTACTAAGCCCTTAAAATAGTTACCATTACTGTTTTAGGAATATTTATAATTGCTCTAAAAATAGTAGTTTCCAAATGTTTAAATGTTAGTTTTATGTCTTTAGCAACTAAACTCTTTTTAAATGTACACTTAAAAAAAAAAAAAAAAAAAAGGTTGCCATTGAGTCAATTCCCTATTCCAAATAATAGAGACCCTATAGGACAGAGTAGAACTGCTCCATATGGTTTCCAAGGAGCAGCTGGTGGATTCAAACTGCTAACCTTCTAGTTAGCAGCTGAATTCTTAATCACTGTTCCACCAGGACTCGAAGAAACAAAGATGAATTTCTACTTCAGTATTTTTTTTTTATATTGAGTTTCCACATATACACAAATATATAATAGTATGTGGAAATTCAATATAAAAAAAAATACTGAAGTAGAACTTTGTCTTTCTTTCTTAGTGCTGCTATAAAAAGAAATACCACAAGTGAGTGGCTTTAGTGTACAGAAATTCATTTTCTCATAGTTTAGGAGGCTATAAGGTCAAATTCAGGGCGCCGACTCTAGGGGAAGGCTCTCCCTGTTCACTCTGGGGAAAATCCTTGTTTCTTTCAGCTTCTCTCCCTGGGTTCCTTGGTGACCCCCACAGGACATCGATCTTTTCCCATTTATGCTTGCTTCCTTCTGTGTCTGTTGTAGTTGTTGTTGATGTGATGGTGTGGCCAGTTAGTTCTGACTCATACAGACTCTGTGCCTAATTTATTCCTTTTATATCTCAGTTGTGATTGTCTCAAAACACACCCTACATTGACATAGCCTCATTAACATCGCAAAGAAGACCTTATTTCCAGATGGGATTACATCCACAATCTGTATGCTGAGCAAATAGTCTGAGAAACTGGACTATATGAAGAAGAACACAGCATCAGGATTGGAGGATGACTCATTAACAAAATGCAATATGTAGATGATACAACCTTGTTTGCTGAAAGTGATGAGGATTTGAAGCGCTTACTTATGAACATCAAAGACCACAGCCTTCAATATGGATTACACCACAACATAAAGAAAACAAAAATCCTCACAACTGGACCAACGGGCAACATCATGATAAACGGAGAAGATTGAAGTTGTCAATGATTTCATTTTACTTGGATCCACAATCAACACCCATGGAAGCAGCAGTCAGGAAATCAAACAACACATTGCATTGGGCAAATATGCTGCAAAAGACCTCTTTAAAGTGTTAAAAAGCAAATATGTCACTTTAAGGACTGAAGTGCACCTGACCCAAGCCATGGTGATTTCAATCATCCCATATGCATGTGAAAGATGGACAGTGAATAAGAAAGACTGAAGAAGAATTGATGGCTTTGAATTATGGTCCTGGTGAAGAATATAGAATATACCATGGACTGCCAGCAGAATGAACAAATCTGTCTTGGAAGAAGTATAGCCAGAATGCTCATTAGAAGCAAAGATGACAAGACTTCATCTCACATATTTTGGACAGGTTATCAGGAGGGACCAATCCCTGGAGAAGTACATCATGCTTGGTAAAATAGAG
The DNA here is from genome assembly GCF_000243295.1 of Trichechus manatus latirostris. NCBI lineage: Eukaryota > Metazoa > Chordata > Mammalia > Sirenia > Trichechidae > Trichechus > Trichechus manatus. The sequence goes on from NW_004443988.1 coordinate 1,323,052, forward strand.
GGCCAGTGAAAAAGAGGAAAATCCTCAATGCGATGGATTGACACAGTGGATGCAACAATGGGCTCAAGCAGAACAACGATTGTGAGGATGGTGCAGGACCGGGCAGAGTTTTGTTCTGCTGTACATAGGGTCGCTATGAGTTGGAACTGACTCAACGCACCTAACAACAGCAACAAAATATAGAAGTTAGGATTTACAGCACATATACTGGGAGGACACATGTTAATCTACAACAAATTTCAACTACCCAAGTGGAAATGAGGAGTCTATTCATTAGTCCCTAGATGTCCCCCAGCCCCATCCACCACCTCTTGTAGAAATTCTATTCTCGAAGCATAAATTGAAGAGTAAAATTACTTTCAAAAGTAAGAAGTCACATTTCACACTTGTATCCTTTCTCTTTAATTACATGGCTCCTGTACTTAGTGGAAAACACTATCTGACCTCACTTAGTCTATCCCTGAATATGAGTGAGAAATCTGAGATGATTCAAGGATATTTTTCAAAAATCACATCCATGGGCCAAAGCAACTGACACAAGTTTTTGGATCAACAACAAACCAACAAGGAAAAACCCTTTTGACTAGGAACTGAAGAGGTGAGCCAGAATGGAGTAAATGATGTGGTTCTTCGTATCTTCAAAAGTGGAGTCTTTGAGAGGCCACTGGATAAATCAGGAATAGGAGATTCTGGCATTAAAGGAGAAGAGTCTTGCTTAACCTATGGCAGATAAACATGAGAAGCTGATCCAGGGACCTAGTGTCTGACTTTACCCTCATTCAGACTCCATATTTGTTTTTCTAAAACAAACAAAGGACAATCCAATACTCACCTGCCACTTGTTACAACACATGGTATTGAGAGAATTTATGAGCAGAATCAGGGTGTTTACATTAAATATATTTGTATAGTACTTGAAATCCTCAGAGAGCAGGCTGTGGGTAAATAAAACACTAGTGATAATAATGTCTCCCAAAACTCTGTGAGAAGGTGGCTGTGACCCCAGGCTTCCCTGGGCATAAATGCCTTTTCTCAAACTTACAGCATAGTCAGATGGGGGTGCTCTGCCTTTGGCCTTGCTGTCTGATAACTCCTGCAGGTACAGAAGAGAGTAAGCATGTAGGCAAGGCTGGGAGGATTCTCTTTTAGGCACTCAGTCCTGTGGTCATCTACCTATACTGGCATTGTCACAAACATCACTGGAGAAAAATGGCTCCTGGGCAGAGTCTGTCGGTAGGAGGTTTGGCTGAGGGAGAGAGATAAAGAGAGCTCTCATCCGGCATCATATTTCTTTCTCTGCCTCAGTAATAGCAAGAATACTGAAAATGACTGGCTGAGTAAATTGTTTCTGGAATAAATGTGTTTTTTCCCACTGCCCTTCTCCTTCTCCTCTTTGTTCCCTGGCTCCCTCCCTCCCTCCTATCTCCTCCCACTCCTCAGCAAGCATAAAAAACCTCTCTTCTCTGTTTCAGATAGTACGTATCTACTGACAAAGCTCTGTGAAAAAGCATATTTGTATATAATTTTCCCTAACACTTCAGGATGCAGTGTCAAGCTTCCCAGGCCATGAGTTAGATGTGATTAAGGTCAGAAACAGTGTTCATCTTTAGATTCGTACAATCTAGTTGACACGCAGAGGTCACTTGCATGCCACTGACCAGACAAAACGGTCTATCTCCTGAGGCTTTTCCTCAAATATCAACTTCAGTTCCCTTGGCTAGTAAAATAATAATTCCTTACTGAAGGTATAGTTCAATTTTAACACTAAGTATATTCCCTAGAATGAAGTTGCTAGCTTTGTTGTCACTGTGTGTTTGTGACTGTACAATAAAGCCATGTCTCTCTGACTTTCAGCCTCGGTTCTCCTCTGTGAAAGCTTACTCTGGATCTCTTTCAGACCTTTCCTTATTAGCCAGACAGATCCTGTAATCCAATCTTCTATGAACACTGCTCTCTCCAATCCTGGTTAAAATTGTTCTGCAATATACCTTCATCTTGGAGCTACTGTTCTGAACTTCCTTTCCACTAGGGAACCAATATAACTTACAAAGTAGGATGTCTGGCAAATTAATGAACACAGAGAACCACCAACAGAGTGTGGCATTATGTGTGTTCCATACCCCAGCTCCATCCACATACCCTGATGTCTTTTAGCAAACAGGACATTACCAAAAAAATCCATTGCCATTGAGTTGTTCCAGCTCATAGCAACTCTATAGGGTGGAGTAGAACTGCCCCATAGAGTTTCTAAGGAGTGACTGGTGGATTCGACCTGCCAACCTTTTGCTTAGTAGACAAGCTCTTAACCATTGATTGTGCCACCAGGGCTAAGTAATCTGAGAGTAAATTTAAGACTTACCTACCTCATTTGAGACCCAGTCTTCAGAGTCCTCTGTCCATCTCTGTTATCCAATAACAGAAATGGAACAGCCTTGACTTCTTGTGCTACACTTTTGGCTCCTATTGCCTGCAACTCTACTTACGCATGTGTACGTGATTTGTCATCTTGGTTAGATTACACATTAACTGAGGCACAAACTTTGTGCAATTTTTTTTTCCCTGCCATCCTCAAAACCCAGTGCAGTGCCTTTGTAGTCATCAGTAAGTGTTTGCTAATTATTTGATGGAGCCCTGGTGGTGCAACAGTTAAGAGCTTGGCTGCTAACCAAAAATTCAGCAGTTCAAATCCACCAGCCACTCCTTGAAAAGCCTATGGGGTAGTTCTACTCTATCCTATGGGTTGGAATTGACTCGATGGCAACAGGTTTGGTTTTTGGAATTATTTGATATATTGATGAAATGATTATTTCTTGGAATAATAATGATGATAAAAATAATATTATTTAAAGAATACTTATAACTTGCCAGTAACTTTATTAGATATTATACATTTAATAATTGATTAAATGCATGCAAACACCTATGAAAAGGAACTAATATGTTCTCTACAAAGGAGAAAACTGAAGTTTAGAGAATAGAAATGAAGAAACCGGCTCAGGATCATACATCTAATAAGGTAGAAAACTCACATATCTGCCTCCTAATCTCCAGAATGTTGGACAGAGTGAGATTTCAAAGGCATCATTAACAAGATTTTTCAGTGTTCCACAGGGAAGATTGATTTTTCCCAACAAAATGGATCTCTCCATTTGCCAGCTTATCCAGAAAGTTCTCCTTATAATCAATCAGGATTTGTAATGTGCTTTTCCAGGTGCTCACAGATTTTTAGTAAATGACATCTGATTATCACACAATGCCTGAGTGGGAAAGATTGTAGTAAAGAATCTAGTCCAGCTTAACTTGTTTACTTTCAGGAGCCAGATGATGTCTTTAAAATTCTGTAGGCAAAAATACTTTATACCTTAAATAGGGAATATACTTCAAACAGTCCTGGGCAAGAAAGATGCCATTTGGTATACTGAATTGAACTCTGCTCATGAGAACACCCACAACACGCATACCTCTCAACCTAGGCTGGGCCTCCTATTTCTCAATTACTGGCTCCGTTTTTAGACTGCAGCTTTCACAATCACACTTTTTGGGCTCATGAGGTGTCCCACTGATATCCAGGTCATGTCTAGTTTTACCTATTGACCACAGTCTGGCAACTACTATCATGTCCTGATATACCCCAAGTTTCCAGTCTAGCTAAGTTGTATACATCTCTTAAGCTTGAAAATATGTGTGATTTGTTCATAAGTTTACTAAGATGTGGGAATTAAACTGGATCTTCAAACCAGAAGTCACATTTTTCTCTCTGCTGCACCATGTTCTTTGTTCAGTGGAGATGGTCCTCCTTGATCCTGGTGATAGGAGATGTAGGTGGCTGGAATGAAGGAATGGGAAAGACAAACTATTTCAGGTTACCAGATAGTGTTCTATAGTTATAATTTACTAGATGATAAACCAATTTGATATTGATCTCTATCTGGAAGTAATTATCCCCAGGACTTAGAGAAAATATGGCTCCATAATATTGGAGACCTTGACCTGAAAAAGAGAATCAAAGATGCACAAAATTTTCGGGGGAAATAGAAGGTGCTAGCTTGACTATAAAGGAATGAACGCTAAAGTAAATGGAAAAAATGACGAAGTAAAAGAGCTGAATGGAAGATTTCAAAGGGCAGCTCCAGAAGACAAAGTATTACAATGAAATATGCAAAGCCCGGAAGTTAGAAAACCAAAAGGGAAGAACATGCTCAGCAGTTCTCAAGATGAAAGAACTGAAGTAAAAATTCAAGTTTCTAGTTGCAATCTTGGAGGATTCTATGGGCAAAATATTGAAAGACACAGGAAATATCAAAAGAATTTGGAAGGAATATATAGAGTCATTGTACCAAAAAGAATTGGTCGATGTTCAACCATTTCAAGAGGTAGCATATGATCAAGAGCCAATGGTACTGAACGAAGAATTCCAAGCTACACTGAGGGCATTGGCAAAAAACAAGATTCCAGGCATTGACAGAATACCAGCTGAGATGTTTCAACAAACAGATGTAATGCTGGAAGTGCTCACTCGTCTATGCCAAGAAATTTGAAAGACAGCTATCTTACAATTGACTGGAAGAGATCTACATTTGTGCCATTCCAAAGAAAGGAAATCCAACGGAATGTGGAAATTATTGAACAATATCATACACAAGTAAAATTTTTGCTGAATTCAAAAATGGTTGCATCGGTACATCCACAGGGAATTGCCAGAAGTTCAAGCTGGATTCAGAGAAGGTGTGGAACAAGGAATATCATTCCTGATGTAAAATGGATCTTGACTGAAAGCAGAGAATGCCAGAAAGATATTTACCTGTATTTTATTGATTATGCAAAGAACTTCAACTGTGTGGATCATAACAAATTATGGATAACATTGCCAAGAATGGGAATTCCAGAACATTTAATTATACTCATGCCAAGAGAACAGAAGAAGGGGATGCTGCGTGGTTTAATCAGGAAAGGTGGGCATCAGGGTTATATCCTTTCATCATGCTTATTCCATCAGTATGCTTCACAAATAAACTGAGAAGGTAGACTATATGAAGAAGAATGTAGCATCAGAATTGGAGGAAAACTCATTAACAAACTTTGATATGCAGATGACACATTCTTTTTTCCTTTTTCCTTTTTTTTTGGTATATTGTTGTAGTTTAAATGGAAGTTTACATTTCAAGTTAGTCTCTTATACAAAAATTTACTTACATTGTTATGTGACCCTAATTGCTCTCCCTATACTGTGACAGCATACTCCTCCTTTCCACCCCTGATTTCCCATGTCCTTTCAACCAGCTCCTAACCCTCTCTGCCTTCTTATCTCACCTTCAGATGAAGCTGCCGTTTTAGTCTCATGCATTTACTTGAGCTAAGAAGCACACTCTTCACAAGTATCATTTTATGCCCCACAGTCCAGTCCAATCTGTGTCTGAAGAGTTGACCTCTGAAATTGTTTTAGTTCTGAGCTGATAGAGAATCCAGGGGCCATGCTTTCCGGGTTTCTTCCAGTCTCAATCAGACCATTAAGTCTGGTATTCTTACTAGAATTGAGTTCTGCACCCCACCTTTCTCCTGCTCCATCAGGGACTGTCTGTTGTGTTCCTTGTCAGGGTGGTGGTTGGTGGTAGCCAGTCACCATCTTGTTCTTCTGGTCTCAGGCTGATGAAGTCTCTGGTTTATGTGGCTAATATTTTCCTTGTGTCTTTGGTGTTCATTCTCCTTTACTCCAGGTGCTGGCGACCAGTTGATGCATCTTAGATGGCCTCTTGCAAGCTTTTAAGACCCCAGACACCATTCACCTAAGTAGGATGCAGAACCTTTTCCTAATAAGCTTTGTTATGCCAATTGACCTAGATGTCCCCTGAAAGCATGGTCCCCAGACCCTCACCCCAGCTACTCTGTCCTTCTAGCTGTTTGATTGTATTCAGGAAACTTCTTAGCTTTGGTTTAGTCCAGTTGTGCTGACTTCCTCTGTAGTGTGCTGTCCTTCCCTTCACCTAAGATAATTCTTGTCTACTATCTAGTTAGTGAATAACCATCACCCTCCACCCCCCACCCTCGTAACCATCAAAGAATGTTTTCTTCTGTGTTGAAACCTTTTCTTGAGTTCTTATAATAGTGGTCTTATACAATATTTGTCATTCTGTGACTGACTAAATTCACTCAGCATAATGTCCTCCAGATTCCTCCATGTTATGTTTTGTGGCTTCATCATTGTTCTCTATCGTTGTGTAGTATTCCATTGTATGGATACATCATAATTTGTTTATCCATTCATCCACTGATGGACTCCTAGGTTGTTTCCATCTTTTTGCTGTTGTGAACAGTGCTGCAATGAACATGGGTGTGCATATATCTCTTCATGTGACAGTTCTTATTTCTCTAAGATATATTCCAAGGAGCAGGATTGCTGGATTGTATGGTACGTCTATTTCTAGCATTTTAAGGAAGCACCAAATCAATTTCCAAAGTGGTTGTACCATTTTATATTCCCACCAACAGTGTATAAGTGTTCCAGTCTCTCTACAACCTCTCCAGCATTTATTATTTTGTGTTTTTTGGATTAATGATAGCCTTGTTGGTGTGAGATGATATCTCATTGTAGTTTTGATCTGCATTTCTCTAATAGCTAATAGACGACACATTCTTGCTTGCTGAAAGTGAAGAGGACTTGAAGTACTTATTGATGAAGATAAAAGACTACAGTCTTCAGTATGGATTGCACCTCAATATAAAGAAAACAAAAATCCTCACAAGTGGACCAATAAGCAACATAATGATAAACAGCGAAAATATTGAAGTTGTCAATTTCATTTTACTTTGATACACAATCAATGCCCATGGAAGCAGCAGTCAAGAAATCAAATGACATATTGCGCTGGCAAATCTGCTGCAAAAGACCTCTTTAAAATCTTCAAAAGCAAAGATGTCACTTGGGGGACTAAGGTGCACTTGACCCAAGCCATGATATTTTCAATCATTTCATATGCATGCAAAAGCTGACCAATGAATGAGGAAGATAGAAGAATTGATGCGTTTGAATAATGGTGTTGGTGAAGAATATGGAATATACCACGGACTGCCAGAAGAACAAACAAATCTGTCTTGTAACAAGTACAGCCAGAATGCTCCTTATAAAGGAGGATGGCAAAACTTTGTCTTGCATACTTTGGAAATATTATCAGGAGGGACCAGTCCCTGGAGAAGGACATTAAGCTTGGTAAAGTAGAGGGTCTGCGAAAAAGAGGAAGACCTTCAATGAGATGGAATAACACAGTGGCCGCAACAATGAGCTCAAATATAACTGATTGTGAGGATGACGCAGGACCAGGCAGTGTTTTGTTCTGTTGTACGTAGGGTGGTGATGAGTTGGAATCGACTAAAAGGCACAGAACAACAATGGCATAGTTAATATTACAATAATAATAATACTAAATGAACAACAACAAGAACAAATAAAACGTAAAAATAAATCCTGAAAACCCTGGGGCTGGTACCCATTTATATGAAGTCAACTCAAAATTCCATCACAACTAAAGTACAAAATATAACGGCCGATGAACCTCTCTAAGGAGATCTGTTTACACCTGGTGCTTACTCCTCTTCAAGACTGTTTTAATATGTATTCAATATCCTTTCCCAAGTGCATGGTTAGAAAGCAGATGGCCACTTCTGAGGATCACAGGTACACTTTCCTCAAATCTTCTTGATTGGCAGTGGACCCACTTTGCCTCATAATCATTCCATTTATTTGTCCAAGATATTGATCCCTCAACCAAGTTCAGTGTCCTTAAATAACAGGTCAAAGTCATTCACATTAGCAGTCTAAATAATGGTAGTATAAATAAAAAATCATTCATAAATATGCCAAAAGTCCGTCCTTTATACTGACACTAACTATCTTTTCTTTCTGATCTGTGATATCTATATGCACATGCCTGACCCACTGCAGGCATGTAATTAATATTTGAATGAATAAATGCAATTTCAGCTCCTTACATTAAAAGTGAAACAAATGGGGAATCAAGACAGAAAAACTGGCTCTAAGTATGAGAAATGACGTGGGGATCATGGTTAGAAGAAGAAGGAGAGGATGGGATTCGTTCCTCTGCCACTAAATCCGGTTGTCATATTACTCTCTAATATGATCTCTCTTACTCAGATCTGCACATGACTGACTTATAATTCATGTTACAGCCCAAGTGACACTTAGTCAGGTACACATCTACTCCCCTAATATAAAGTAAGGCCCTCCCTTTCTTCTGTCCTCCACCCCTGATCTAAAATCTTATTACTAAGTTGAACTTTCTTTATTTCATGTGTGTGTCTTTAATGTTTAAAAATATATCGAGAAGTATACATGCTTATATATAAATTTCAAAAATAGCAAATTTAACATGCACATTTAGTTTTAAAAAATTATCAAATTAATACACATAAATTCATCATCCAAATTAAAGAATAGAAAAATTAATACTACCTGAGAAGAATCCTGTGCGCCTCTTCTTAACCACATATAATCATGATCCTAAACTTGTATTATTTCTTATAGTTTTACTGTGCATATACATATCACTAAAATAAATATTATTTACTTTTACCTACTTTGGAATTTTTTAACTTTATGTAAACAGAATCACAGTGTATGGACTCTTTTGATTTTAAAATTTATTTTTGCTCAACATTATGTTTGTGAGATTCGTCCCTGTAGTTGTATGTATCTGTAACTTACATACCATTAATTATTTGTCCATTCTACAGTTGATGGACATTTTGGTTATTTTCTTTTTTTTTCTTTCATCATAAAAATATGCTATACACAGTCTTGGTCATGCTTACTGGTATATGTATGCAAAAAATTCTTTATGACATGTATCTGAAGGTCATAGCAGTATATGCACAGATACAAATTAAAATGAAAATTAAAATAATCCTGAAAAGTATACCAATTTACTGTCTTATCAGCAGTATATGAGAGTTCCTATTGCATACGGACTAATAACATTTTTTTAAGTTTAGTAAATCTGGTATGTTTGAAAGTGTTTATCAATGAGATTTTAAGTTATAGTTTCCAGATTACTAATAAGATTGAACATCTTTTCATAGGTTTAATGGCCTCTGAGGCTTCCTTCTCTGTTAGATTTTCGCAATGGTTAGCTTATCTTTTTCCCAATAATTTATAAAAGTTCTTATTTTGATACTGATGTGCTGTTGATTTGAAATATTTTCTCATAGATTGTGGTTTGTATTTATAATCTCTATATGAAATTTTGTTGATATCTTTCTCTGTGGTTTACCTTTTTGTACCTTGTTTTTAAAAAATGTTCCATGCATGTGGATATTTACATATTTTCTTTGAAAAGTTTTAAAGTTTTTCATTCACTCTTTAGTCCTTAATACATCTGACATCAATTTGTGTGTGTGAATTTGTGTTGTAAGAAGTAGACATGCATTCTTATTTTTTCCATATGCATGACCATTTTTCCCTGCAAAATTTAGTACATAGCCCTCCTGACCATAACGCAGTAGAACAAGATTTTCGGTGCTACCTTTTCCCATGCCAAGAGTCCATATATGTGTAGATCTCTTTCTGGCAATTCTATTCTGTTCCACTTGTATTTGTTTGTTTAGTTTGAGTATCTTACTTCCTACTTCACAGAAAAAAACTAAAGCAATCAGAAGTCAATTTCTATAGACTTCTGTCATGTAGTCTACCTTCCAACCAGCATGGCGAAACAGAGATTACAATGGCTGTCATCCCATAGTATATTGTACCAGTACCATTTGCTCTCGAGTTCATTCCAACTCATGATGACCCCATGTGTGTCAGAGTAGAACTGTGCTTCATAGGGTTTTCACTGGCTGATTCACTGGAAGTAGATCACTAGGCCTTTCTTCCAAGGCATGTCTGGGAGGACTTGAACCTCCAACTTTTTGATTAACATTCAAGTGCATTAACTGTTTATACCATCCAGAGACTCCAAACTGTGTTAGAATAGGGATTTTATCTGTCTTATGTTCTATTCGTGTACACAATCTCAACCATTTTCTCTTATTTAAGGACATTGTATCAGCAATTCTCCCTTCTCTCTATCTTAGATCAATTGACTAGAGTCATTCACACCTTTATATGACATGCTTTATCTCTTCCTCCTTGAAAGAAGCAAACAAAATAAGAGCCTTCTCTTGAACACTCCTATCCCTCCAGCTTCCATCCATTTTTCTGCTCTTCTTCACAGTAAAATTCTTCAAAAGAGTTGTTTAGACTCACTGTTTAATCCCTCTCCTCCTATTTTTAAATTCACTCGGTTTAGGCTTTTGATTACACCATTCCACTGAAACTCCTTTTGTAAAGATCACCAATGACCTGTATCTTACTGAATTTAGCTAAAATTAGATTTTGTCAGAGCTGTTCATTTTTCCTTGAAATACCCTATTAACTTCACTTCTAGAACACCAGACTTTGCTGGCTCTCGTATGTGACATACTGAATTGTACCTCTCCCCACCTCGCCAAAAAAAAACACATGTTGGAATCCTAACCCCTGTATCTGTGGATGTAATCCAGTTTGGGAAAAGGATTTTTGTTATGTTAATGAGGCAATATCAGCATAGGGTACATCCTTCTGAGTTATAAAAAGATTAGGCACAGAAGCAAGCACAAATGGCGAAGACAGATGTCACATGAAGATCTCCAAGGAACCCAGGAATGCCGGGGTTACATGCAAAAAAAAATAAGAAGTGATCAGAAGTTGAGAGAAGGATCTTCCACCACAGCTGAAAGAGGTAGTATTTCCCTGTATCCGATGCCCTGAATTCGGTCTTCTAACCTGCTGAATTGTGAGAAAATAAATTTCTGTTCTTTAAAGCCACCCACTTGTGGTATTTTTTTTTTTTTTTTGTATCAGCACTAAGAAACTAAGACATTCTCCTACATCAGTGACTGCTCCTGAACCTTCTATTTTGTGGCTTCTTCTCTTGTCCCTAATTTCTTAAAAGTGGATTTCATCAAGGACAAGTCAGAGTCAGCCTTTACTCTTTTCTTTCTTTCACATACTTCATATAGTCTAACAAGACATATGGTTGGCTCTATCTTCAAAATATATCCAGAATATGGCCAACTGTTTCCACCTCCATTACTGTCACTCTGGTCCAGGCTGCCACCATCTTGACTGGATTTTCACATTAGCCTATCTCTCTCTTCACATTTGCCCCTCTGTGGTCTGTTATCAACTGCATCCATAGTGATCTTTCTAACACCAAAGTTTCACCACAACACTTACCTTTCAATATCCTCAAATTCCACATGATAAAAGTCAAATCCCTTTCTATGGCAGACACAACCGTCTATGGTTTTACCATCCCTGATACCTCTCTGGCCTCATCTCTGCTTCTCTCTCCTTTGTCACTCCACTCCAGCCATACTTCCTTGATTAGGCCAGACACAATTCTACCTAAAAACTTATGTTCTGTCTGTACTCTCTGCCTAGATAAATCACAAAGTCTCCCTCACTTCAGGCTCTCTCACTTCCTTCAAATTTTTACTGAAATATCACCATTTCTGTGAGACCTAACGTATTTTTGAAAATTTAAAATCAGAGCCCCTCCTATCAGCACCCTCTCCACCTCACTTACTTTTTCCTTCTTTTTCTTAACATTTCTCACCTTCCAAGACAACTTATTTAATTATCATATTAATTATCTGTCTTCCCAGTGGTGTCCTGAAGCGAGCTTGTATCAGTTCAAGGGAGCCAATTGTACACTTCTCCTTAACTCTGCATCATTTGGTAGCTTGAAATCGGCCGTAGTAGGAGTATTTACACCACAGAAATCAGCAAATGCTACAATCCCTCCGGCTGTTAAACATTTATTAGCACTGTATTCGTTCCCTTCTATTCAGCTTTTATGTCCTCCACCAGATTAAAGTAGGGATTTTTTATTTATTTTGTTCATTGTTGTTTCCCCAACACTAAGAACAATACTTAGTATTTATTAGGTGCTTTAAAAAGTTAGTAAATGAATAAATAGTGAGTTCTTTATATTTTTCTCCTTTAATTGGTAAACATGGTAAGTTACATTACTCATTTCTTCAATGTTTAAAAAAATACATATTTCTAAAATAATCCCAACATTGCCATAATGTATTTCCTGATATACCTATATATTTGCTGGATTTTATTTTTTAATATTTTGCTTAGGAATGTTGCATCTATAATCATCAATGCAATTAATCTGTTAGTTCCTTTCTTATGCTGCCTTTGTTAGATTTTGATCTCAAAGTTACAGTGACCAATTACATGAATTGGAGAGAATTATTTCCATCTCTATTTTCTGAAACAGTTTGTGTGGGTTTGGAATTATACGTAAGAGATTTGAAGTATGAAAGGAATTTGTTGTGCCAATTGCCAACTTTGAAAATGGAAGAAAATGCATCCAGGAAGGCAGGAGACCTGTAGGAGCTAAGAGCTGCTCCAGACTGACAGCCAGCAATGACTGCGTACTGCAGTCTAACAACAATAAAGAACGGAATTCAATGAACAACCTGAATAAGCTTGAAAGTGGATTCTCCCCTAGAGCCTCCAGATAAGATCCCAGGCCGCCATTCTTTGATTTCAGCCTTTTTACATCCTGAGCAGAGAACACAAACATGCCATTCTGGACTGTTGACCTACAGTACTGTAAAGTCATAAACAAGTGTTGTTTTAATCCATCGAGTTTGTGGTAATTTGTTAAAAAGCAGTAGAAAACAAATGCAGCTCACTAATTTTGACCATTCTTCCTTTTTATTATAAGCATCTAAGGTATATTTACCCTTTAAAGTTAAGATTTGGCTATATCCCACAGTCATTTTTAAAATTAAGTTAAATTTTACATACAGTGAAGTATAGAGATCGTAAGTGTATGATTTGATAAGTTTTGACAAATGTATACATCTCACCAACATTCCAGTTAAGAGAAAGAACATTTCAAACAACCCAGAAAGTTCCCTCATGGCTTTTTCCAGTCAAAGTCCAGACCTCCAACAGCAATAACTATTCAAATTTCTATCATCATTGATTTGCATTGTTTGTTCTTGGACTTTATATAAATGAAATCAAGCAGGGTGCTTTCTTTCATGTGGGACTTCTTTCATTCAACATAAGATTCCTGAAATTAGCCCATGTTGTTGGATATAAATAGTTCCTTCTTCCTTATTCCTAGGCAGTAGTCCATTGTATGAATATTATACAATTTGTTTATCGTTCTCTTATTGATAGGCATTTAGGGCTCTTTTGAAAGAGCTGCTATACACATTCATGTTGAAATCTTTTGAAGACATAGGTTTCAATTTCTCTTGTGTGCAATTCCTGGGTAATAAGGTAAGTGTAGGTTTAATTTTATTAGAAACCCCTTAAATTTTTTCTAAGTTTTACACTTCTACTAATAATGTATGCGAATGAATAAGAATTTTACTTATTCAACATCTTTGCTAACATTCAGTGTTCTCAGTCTTTTTTATATTAGTCCTTTTAATCAGTGTTAAGCGAAATCTCACTTTAATTTTGCATTGACCTGATGATTGATGATGCTGAGCACCTTTTCTTGTGCTTACTGGACATTTGAATATTTTCCTTTTTGAAGAGTCTGTCCAAATATTTTACCCATTTTAAAAAATATCAGGCTTTGTTTTATTTTTATTGTTGATTTATAGTCATTTTTTATATATTCTGGATATTATATGTATTTTTCATTTATGCACGTTGAAAATTAATCTCTCAGTCTGTGGTTTGACTATTTATCATCTTGATGTCTTTTTTATTATATAGTATTTTCAATGTTTTTCAGTTCTATGTATTTTTTCATTTCCATTATAAGCTAATTTTTTATTAAATTTATTATGTTTTAAGATTTCTAAACATAACCTTTTTTTATCTTTTTTGTTCCTTGTTTCCAATCTAATTGTCTTTTAGTCAAGAATGTGATCTCATATACCCATTTTTTGGGGGAGAATAAGCTTGGTGACACATATGTTATTGACTAACATGAAGTTATTTTTGGTACTCTTTCATGTGTGTTTGAAAAGAAAGTGGCATTTTAGGCATTAAATATAATGTTCTATATATTTCCATTAAACTGTTTTTTAATTCTGTATTTAAATATCTATAAGCTATTTTATCTGCTCGATCCATCTGTTACTAAATGAACTGTATTAAAATGTCACATTATGATGGTATATGACAATATGTATTTGTGATTCTGAAAATATTTGTATATTTTGAATCTAAGTTATTAGGTGTGTACAAGATTAAAATCATGAAGGCTTCCTGGTAAACTAATACTTTTAGAAATGTCTAATGTCTATCTTCATGTATAGGAATACGTTCTCTTTAAAGTCTATTCTCTCCTTAATTTGGTTATTATTTGCCTGATGTGTTTTTCTGTGATTTTACTTTCTCCCATTCTTTGACCTCATGTTTTAGACATAGCTCCTGTAAAGAAAACATACAATTAACTATTTTTCTTTTAATTGGAGAATATGTTACATTTACATTGCTTAATAGTTTATAGATAGAAAGATAGATACATCGATACATAGATAAATAGATAGACAAATATGGAATAATGTTTACCATTAAGAACATTCTTATTCTTTTTTGCCATTCTTTGTTCTGATATTTTTCCCTCTTATCTTCTTTTTTTTAATGTATTTGTTTGGAAATTATAAATTCCATTTCCTTTATTTTCTCATCGTTTGATTTTATCTTTTATTTTCTTTCTCCCTCCCTCTCTCTCCTTCCTTCCTTTCTTTCATTCCTTCCTTTTCCTTCCTTCCTTCCTCCCTTTCCCCTCTTCTTCCTAAAATTTTAACTCTAATATTGCCTCACAACTTATTGATGCAGATAGTTTGCTGGTTTAGTTTTATCTTAGTTTTTATTCCCATGATTAGATACTATTAAAATCATTTTATGCTGTCAATAAACATAAATACATGATTTTTTAAAACATTATCGTTGGTCGTCACTTATTCCTGCATCTCAAACAGTTCTAGGATTATTTCCTCACTTCTTGAGGTATACTGTATAGAAATTTCCTTGATGAGAGTTTTTCAAGAGTAATTTCTCTGTTTTTGTTTTGGAATATACTACGTCCTGTAATATTAGATAATACTACTGCAATGAATAAAAATAAATTTGGTAAGATTAAAATTATAGGGTGATTATTATTTTCATTCACTATTTAAAGATTTTATTGTACTGCCTCTGGCTTCTACTTTTGTTGTTAAAAAATTAGCGTTCAGTTTAATTGTCATTACTTTCAAATACTTAATCACTTTCTCCTTTTTAGATTATTCTCTGTTTTGGTGTACTGTCTGTAATTTGAATATGATCTGTCTAGGTGTGGATTTAATTTAAGTTATCCTCTCTAGAATGTTTTGTAGGAGCCCTGGTGGCGCAGTGGTTACATGCTAGGCTGCTATCTGGAAGGTTGGCAGTTAAAACCCACTAGCCGCTCCACAGGAGAAAGATGTGGCAGTCTGCTTCTGTAAAGATTACAGCCTTGGAAACCCTATGGAGCAGTTCTACCCCGTCCTATTGAGTGGCTATGAGTCAGAATTGACTTGACAGCAATGAGTTAGAAGGTTTCGGGTATCTTGAATCTTAGGATTTATGATATTCATCAGGTCTTGGATCAACAATGTCCATGGAAGCAGCAGTCAAGAAATCAAACAATGTATCACATTGGGTAAATCTGCTGCAAAAGACCTCTTTAAAATCTTAAAAAGCAAAGATGTCTCTTTGAAGACTAAGGTGTGCCTGACCCAGATCATGGTCTTTTCAATCACCTTATATGCATGTGAAAGGTAGACACTAAAAAAGGAAGACTGATTAAGAATTGACACATTTGAATTATGGTGTTGGCAAAGAATATTGAATATACTATGAACTGCCAGAAGAATGAACAAATTTGTCTTGGAAAAAGTACAGCCAGAATTCTCCTTAGAAGTGAGGATGGTGAGACTTCGTCTCACTTACTTTGGACATGTTATCAAGGAGGACCCATTCCTGGGGAAAGACATCATGCTTGGTAAAATAGAGAGTCAGAGAAAAAGAGGAAGCCCCTTAACTAGATGAACTGACACAGTGGCTACAAAAATGGGCTCAAACATACCTACTGTTATGAAGATGGCACAGGACCAAGCAACATTTTGTTCCGTTATACATAGGGTCACTCTGAGTCAGAAAAGGCTGGATGGCACTTAACAACAACAACAACAACTACAATCAGGTCTGGAAACTTTTTAGCCATTATCTTTTCAGATAATATATCTATATTTAGGATTCTAGAATTCTAGATAGACATGCATTGTAGAGACCATTAATTGTCGCCTTCTTCCCCTTCACCACCACCCCAGTTTTTAAATAAATCGAAGCCCTGGTGGCACAACTGTTGAGGGTTTGGCTGCTAACAGAAAGGTTGGCAATTCGAACCCGCCCAGTGGCTCCACAGGAGAAAGACCTGCTGATCTTAATCTTGCAAAGATTACAGCCTATAAAACCCTATGGGACAATTCTACTCTGTCACATGGGTCATCATGAGTCAAAAATCGACTCGACGACACCCAACAACAACAACACGCTTTTAATATAGACACATACTTAGAGACTACATTTCACAACCTGCCTTGCAGCAAAGTATATCCACATGACTGAGTGTGTCCATGTGACTTAATCTAAGAGTAAGGGTGCTGTCGAGAACATCCAGGTCACTTTGCTACAGAAAAGAGGCTTGCTCTGGAATTTCTCATCCCGAGTATTAGTACTGGCAAGATATCATAAAGACTTGAATAAACTTTTAGAAAATATACTTCGAAAATAGCAGAGGCTCCCAAACATTTCTAGACCACTTATTTCCAGACTATT
This sequence comes from Trichechus manatus latirostris, assembly GCF_000243295.1. NCBI lineage: Eukaryota > Metazoa > Chordata > Mammalia > Sirenia > Trichechidae > Trichechus > Trichechus manatus. The sequence continues at coordinate 1,339,937 of NW_004443988.1, forward strand.
AACGGAAAGAGAGATATAAACTCTCTTTTATTTAAGCTATTGAATTTCAGGGTCTCTTGATCATAACAGCTTGGCCTGTAACTTAACTAATACGATGAAAATGAAACTTACTCACTTAATTCTTTATGTCTTTTAACATATCTTTGAACTTTTCCCTCTCTTTACCTTTCTGTGCCTCATTCTGGCTAATGTCATCAGATCACCATCTATCAATTGCAAGTAGTTCTTTTGAAAATATTTTCCAGTTGATTTTAATGATATCTATCTTCTCATCATATTTTCAATAGCTTCTTTTATTTATTTTAAAATAGCAAACATAGTGATAATCTCCAAATTGGTAGTCGTTGATGTTTTGATTCTGTAATCTCTTATTCTTCTACCTCTTGCTCATGATGGTTAGTTTAACTTAATGATTTGTTTAATAACATTTCATTGTGATACATATTCCCTGGATGCCTACCCATGGGAGTTCATTGAGATAAGACCTAGGTTTAAAATATATTTCCTCAGAGACAATAACCATTTACTTTTACCTAACACCTGGGACACTATCAATCTGTGGCCACTTTAAACTACGTTTTCTTTGAGAAAGGGGCACAAGTGACAAGAATTAGTGTGAATTCTAGCTTCAAATCTTCAAAAGAAGAGAATTTTTGGCTTGGAATTCTCAGGAGATATTCCTTTTCTTCTTTTTTAACCATGATTTAGACACAGTCCCAAGGAGGGCACATGTCCACACATCTTTCACTGCAGGGTCCATTTATTTTTTCTATTTTTCCCCTCTGAGAGTGTCAGGCTTCAATGCTCTTAGGGTTACGTAGTTGTTAGTTGTTCCAACTTTCCACTATGCTAGGTCATCAAAAATAAACATATTTCCACAGAACAACATCAGTCCTTGTTTCTCCACCTAATTTGGGATTTCTTATACTCCATGGTCTCAGAATCTTTGTTTACTTTGCCACCAGCTCAACCATGCATTAGAAATATACATTGAGGTATGACTTACAGGATGATGTTTTCTTTGACTTCTAAAATTCCATACTTTCAAAAAAGTTTCAATTTTCACCAGAGCATATATCTTTATGTTAAATTATGTTGCCCTTGTACTTGGTTGTTTTCTATCTTCCCCACCTTAGAATGTAACTTCATGAGACAGGAGCCTCATTTGTCCTATTCACTGCTGTACCTCCAGTGCCTGTAACAATACCTGGTACGTAGAAGATGCTCAATAAAAAGTATATTATAGATATATATATAGATATACACACACACACATATATATATACACACATACACATATATGTGTGTGTGTACGCATGTTTATATAATTTGCATGCATATATGTATACATACAAATGTGTGTGACTTTATATACTTTGCATGTATGTGTGTGTGTGTATCATATCAATAATTTTAATTTCAATCTATTCTTCTTTGTTAAAAGCATCTAATCAGTCTTACTGCATTGTAATCTTAATACACAGTGAAAATGTTACTGGGAATAAAGACACATCATTAAAAATTAAGGAAATCATTGCATTCAGTATTTGATAGAAAGGGGAGTAGGAGTTCTTTGGACAAAATTAGTTATTAACATGACAGAGACAACAGACAAATGCATACTTTCAAAAGTCCTGGGTTATAGTAATATATATAGTCAGTGAATGTTAACCTTAATTTCAGGTTCTCACTCAGGTTTGCATCCTTAACCCATCATTTCTCTGGTGATTTGAAAGGTGCTATACTAGAGATTGTTGCTTGCAGGTTTGAGGCACCTGGAGTTACTGTAGCACGACTGACATGAGCATTGAGCAGTCCCTCGTAGCCTCTGCCAGCGCACCTTCAACCTGAGTAATGGGAAGTAGATTAGATAATTGGACAGGGATGGTTCAGTAAGAATTCATTTATGTGTATTTGATGGAAGCAAACACAAATGTATGAGAATGCAAATTTGAGTATGAACTGTGTTTTCTGTGGAAAGAACACTGGAATTGGGGTTTGGAGACTTGAGTTTTAAACCTAGCTTATCCTCACTATGTATTTAACTTAGCTCTTCTGGACCTCAGTCAACTTTTCTGTAAAATAAAAAGATATTAAATATCCCTTCCAATTCTATAATTTCATTATCATATATTCCTCAAACATATAGGCCTCTCTGAATATCAATAAAATCTTAGAGTAAGTTATTTCTCTTCTGTGGAATTTAGTATAAGGTGAGTCTCTACTGAACTTCTCAACCTTTGAACTCGGAGTACAACATGATGCTTGTCCCCACATGCTTCCCAAAAGTAGTTGGTAATATAACCAAAGGTAGAGCTTTACATGGAAAAAATGTCTTAGCCTAGCATCTTGGAGAGGAAAAGCTAGGAGGTGTCAGAGGTATTCAAGGTTTGTCAGTGTTATCTATAACCTAGCCAAGTGTATGGATTCTTAGGCTATGGGTGATACTTCCTAGTTTGAGCTTTGGTGCCACTGACCTTCTGCCTTCTTAATCTCATACTCCCTTTTTTTCTCTATCACTTACCTCTGATTGGATTTCACTTCTTCATTTGCCAGTTATGCCCAGTCTCTAACATCTCCTGATCAATAGAGAATGAAAGAACAGTATGTTTAATATATGCCTATCCTAGCCAGTCAAACTCAGCATCAGCAATGCATCAGTCCTGGCCCCTGTCTATTTCTCACAAGTACAATAGAATAGTGATAGAGACAATGCAAATTACCAACATCAGAAAAGAAAGAGGGGTCATCACTACTAGTATCATGGACATTAAAAAGATAATAAAGGAATACTATGAACAATTGCATGCCCACAAATTTGATAACTTAGATGAAATGGACCAATTGATTGAAAGACACAAACTACCAAATCTCATAAAGGCTCTGCCCTTCTGAACTAGCCTAGCTGATGGGAGTTAGAGTTTTTGTGGTATACTGTCTTTTACTGTTGTGCTTAGGGGAGCTCTGGGCACTACTTTTCACTTTCCTTTACGATGTTCGTTCAGCCTGCTATCTTGCTTACTTCCCTAGTAATTGCCTGTGATTGGAATCTTTACCAGTGTAATCATGGTTTAGCTAATGCTTGGTTTTCTCATCATCCTCCCCTCCTGAGATTGGACTCTTCTCTCTGTACCCCTCACTATTAATGAAGGTCCTACTGTAAGCAGACCAAAGCACCAGACCCAAGATGCCATCTGTAGCCTCATTCCAACAGATCTGCCTTCCACCTCCGCCTTCCTGCTGTAAATAATAACTCCTTGTTGTTATTGTTGTTAGATGCCATCGAGTCATTTCTGACTCATAGCTACCCTAAGTACAACAGAACAAAACACCGCCTGGTCCTGTACCCATCCTAACAATTGTTATTATGCTTTAGCCCTTTGTTGCAGCCACTGTGTCAATCCATCTCGTTGAAGGTCTTCTGCTTTTTCGCTGACCCTCTACTTTACCAAGCATGATGTCCTTCTCCAGGGACTGGTCCCTCCTACTCTTATCACCACATAACTAGATGTTCTAAGCAATGGTCTTTCTCTTTGTGGATCATAACTTGCAACCCAATCAATTTTTTTCCTACTTTTTTGTCCTCTTGTCCCAGTTCCCTTCCTACTTATCCATCATGATATTCTCTAGGTATTGTCATGCCTCTCTTTCTATCTGTAGGCAAAGTAGGAATTAAAAAGCAGTTTAATTGTTCATCCATTTGGAAGTATGTCATAGTTGTCAAGAAGCGCACAGCATGGAGTCAGACCTAGCTTAGACATCTGATCTGCCCCATACCCTCTACATAGCATTGGGCCATCATGCAACCTTTCTTCTTCTTACCTCAGGATGCAAATATCAACCTCATAGGGATGCTGTAAGAATTAAATTAGATAACATATATAAGGAATGTAGCACAGAACCTGCCCCAAACACTAAATGAATGACAATTAGAGTAAAAATAAACATATTTGCACTACAAATTCCTATTGAAATACGTGTATCATCTGGTCACTAGAAACATTCTATTGGATCAATACTTCTCTCATCATTGCTTTTTTCCCTTCTGGTTCATTCATAGAGTTGAAAAGGATCCCGAGGACCAGGACTTGCCCTTTTCTCCAAGAAGGAGTAATATTTTGCTTGATATTCCAGTGTGTGTTGGAAGTAGAGCCAAGACTACAGCTTAGATCTATATGACCAGACTGGTGAAGCTGCAGAATCAGGAAGGCTGGGGGAGGGATATGGGGTACTAAGGACCAGAATACTCTTTTCTGTGTGGAAGGTAAAAGGCAGGGGATAGGTCCTTCCAGTCTTGTTTTTTGCTGGCTCTGATATAAGAGAAAAGTGAGAAGTGACAGAGAGTCAAAGGGAGAGGCAAACACCTTGGTTATGTGTGCTAAATCACAAATCAAAGAAAATAGCATAAATTTCAGTCTGCAATGCAAGATCAATTAAATAGGGCTTTGAAATATATCAGCCAATTACACTTTTATAAAGCAGCCTGGGCAGTTTCTCCAAATATTCTTGTCAACAGAGTCAGATACTCTCAGAAAAACAGCTGAGCTGGAACGAACATACCTCTGAGGGTATAGTGCTGAAAATTCTAGGATTTAGACCAATGTTAACCTAAACCAGTAAACAAATTTTACTTTGAAAATGGAAATAATAGCAAGCAATGAGAGAGAGAACTTACAGTGAATGGGCTGAAAATGAAATATGCTGGCAGGAGGGAATTTGCTTTCTTGAGTAGACAAGGAGCAGTTGCTCAAAGTAATAATGAGCCTTCAGTGGAAAACTCCTGGGGCTCCTAGCCCTCTGTGTCCGGCTGTGTTTCGGATCCAGTCTGAGATAATCTTCATTCGTAATAATGTGTAAAACTGCTTCATCATTAGCTTCCCTGCATAGGTTTCCTCTCTGAGTAGGCTAAGTCAGATGAATCAGATGAGTCAGAGAATCAACATCATCATTACTATCATCCTTACCAGATGTGTATCAGTACCTATTGTAAGGAACCACTTCATTTCTTCTCCATAGCCCTTTAATCACACATCACCACCTGTCAGTCCCCACATGCAGGTTCAACACTATTTAAGCCTGAGAACCAGTCCTTTCCCCTGGTTGAGAGAACTAAAGAGCTCTTTATCTGGGAGCTGGACAGCCTAACACCAATTCAACATCACTTTAAGCTCTGGACTTGAACCCCAGCCCCAGGAAGAGAGCATTTCACTATTCCTGTGGGTCGAGATCTTCTCACTTCTTTTAGTTTCACTTTCTATAATATGGGTCCATCTGCTTCAGTCTTTCTTCCTTTTGAGACTTCCCATCCCCACCATTTTAACTATTTAAACTAGCTTTGCACTTACCAATTCTCCTGGGAAATGATCCCTAATAATACTGAGGCCTGGGACTGTGTCTGATTCCTGATAGTTGCTCAAAAACAATCACTGATTGACTAAATAGAAGGATAAATTAATGTGGTGTTTATTGAGTTCACCCTCTATGAATAGAAGTTTATGCTTAGCTTATACTGTTTTACTAGTTCTGATCTTGGATCAGGCCTCTCCAGTAAGCACCACATTCTGCCCAGCTAGCCTCTAAACTTAGCACTGAATTCCACTACCCATGATACTGTGCACCATCTACTTGACCTACTAACACATACAATGAACTTCCCAGGCTCCAGCGTGCCTGAACTACTGTCTCCAGCTCTTATACACCCTTCTTTTACCAGTCACTCTCTTTCCTCTTCCGGTTTCCTTCTCCTTGGATCTTCTCCTGATCATCTGTTTCACCTGTCCAGGGCCTTATCCACACCAATTATCTAAGGCTTGCAAGTCTCTGATACTAGTCTTCTCAAGTCTAGTATTTCCTGTTCTTTACAAAGTTTGGATTATAACCCTACAATATACTGGCAATATTGCTAGGGGTGACTGGCAGGGAGCAATTAATTTAACTTGGCTCCTTGCCTCAGAGTCTTAAAATTTCACTGAAAAATGTGGTAACAAAGTGATAAGTCACAGTCCAAGGCAGCTTATACTAAAAGACAATAGAGTTGACCAATAAAAAATGGCTTAGTTTCTAGCTTCCAACTCCTGAGCTCATTTCATTATCTACTTGTATTAAGCATACTCTGAATCCATTTATTTAGCAGGATTATTACACAGCTTCCTACAGTATCATTGGCCACATCAATTCTGTCCATGGAACTGTCCTGAGAAAAACAGCTTACAAGAAACATGAGCAAAAGGCATCTCTTACCCTCTTGCATAGCTTTCCTTCCCTGCATTCAATATCTAGGCTCTGTATGTTAGGCCAAAACCCAAATTATACACCTTTGTTTTATGTTTTTTGAATATTCAGTTCACCTCAAAGGTGAAAAGAACACTTCCTTTTTTGCCTCCCTATTCATAATGCAGGACAAAAGTTATCTCCATTCCCTTCCCAAATTTGGGCTGAGGTCTGCCTTCTGCAAGAATCTATGTTCATCTATTCTACAGAGACACAAAAAAATGACTTAGTAATGAGAAAAGAGCACATTGCTCTTTAGAAATTTAGAACAAAGGAACTTGGAGAGCCTGAGTGATGGGGGCATCTGCACAGAAAGGATGCCGCAGACAGCAGGTGAAGGGCTCAGATAAAAAAGACTGAGGAAAGAATCATTAGGAGCCCTGGTGGCACAGTGGTTAAGAGCTTGGCTGCTAACCAAAAGATTAGCAGTTTGAATTCACCAGCTGCTCCTTGGAAACCCTGTGGGGCAGTTCTACTCTGCCCTAAAGGATCACCTATGAGTTGGAATTGACTCAATGACAACAGGTTTGTTTTTTATTTTGTTTTGTTTTTTAAGGAACAGATCTGTACCCTCAGTGCCTCTTCTACCTGAGGATAGTTGTGAGTGACAAACTATAGGATTCTGTAACCACATGACCAGGTAGGTTTTATGGAGGTGACTTGACACAAGTAGAAGGTGATAAAATGTTTTTTTAAAAAATCAGAGGAAGTGGGCAACATGGAGTTCTAGGCAGAAGCACCATGCCATCCCTCCACAGCAAAGATCTGAAAAACTAAGCCAAACAGAGAAAACAGCAATCCTGAAACCCTAAGCATCAAATGAAGAGATGAACTCAGCCAAGCACCAAATAGAATGAGAAAACTGACAGAGAAGGGAGAGTGAGGAGAGATTCATGCAGAGATCCCCTACCAGCTAACGCAGCGCAGATCCACCATCTTGGACTCCTATTGGAGACCAGCGAACAGGGGGTACAAGAAAGCAGTTTCATGGAGCTTCCAGCAGAAGACAGAAGAACCGGTAACCAGCGATACACGCTTTCCCACCCCCCACCCTTCTTTACCCCCACTCAGCCTCCTCTGCTTCCCGTGGCCACAGTCTTTTGGCTGGGAAGTGCTGGCTGCTTAGATTCCACCTGCCTGCACTGGCCAACTCCCTGAATGCCATTTGTTGGCTGCTAGTTTTCCTTTTTTCATCTTCTTTTGATTCCTTCCTTACCTCTCATGACCTCCCCCTCCTTTCAGTCAAATACCTGGCTCTGTGTGCCATCTTTGCTTCTTCCTGAAACACTGTGAAACTCTCCTTGACTGAGAAACTGCTTCCCGGTCCATGCTGCCACACTGCTGGGATCCCGGGGCTTTCTGTTTGTTTGTTTCCTTTGAATTGTTTGTATTCTTTTTCTTTTCTTGAAATGGGAGCACGTTATAGCCAGGCAGTACTGCATGGCTTGGGACCTATCCCCTCAGTTTGTGCAGACTTGCAGAGGGATTCCTAAGAGCATTTCTTTTTTCCTGTCTTTTTTTTTTTTTTGAGGGTTTTTACTTCTTCTTCTTTTTAATTCATTTTGCTTTCTTTTCCCTCTTTTTCCCTATTTGTCTTTCTTCATTACTCAGTTTCTCGTCTCTCTATACCTTCTTTCTCTTCCTGTCTCCTGAATACCTGGTGCTGAATGACACCTCTATCCTTCTAGCCAGCCTATACTTCAAAGCCTGGGAGCAACATCCACAGAACTTGTAGCCACACTGGTGGGATCTCTGGGAGCTTTTCTTTCCTTTTTTCTTTCTAATTTTTATTTATTCATTTTTTTGTTTTCTTTTTTTTAATTCTTTTCCTTTCTCTTTTTCTCCATTTCATAGTCTCTCATCTCTCCACTCCAAAGGCAAGCACCCCTAGCACTCATTTTTTTTGTATGTTTTTGGCTCCTGTTCCTCTCTCCTCTGTCCCATACCCAACATAGCTCCACACATCACAATCTCCCCCCTCCATCCTGCCTACCTGCACTGTGCACTTAACATCACACCACCAAGCAGCACAGGCACAGCGTACTGGAACCTGCCCTGCACTGATTACTGGCTCGCTCAGGTGGCTGTAGTAAGTACCACAAACAACCCATCCCGGCAACTCCTTTTAAGCTAGACCTGCCCTGCTGTACCAGATCTGAGCTACTGACCCTGCCAATTAGAGAAGGAGTAGAAAAGTATCATGCCCATAGACAAGCAAACAACAGAGAACACACAGCCCACCTACTCAGACATAGCCAAATAAAACAGAAAAAAAGGACAAAACAAACAAATCTACAATCAATAAATGAGAAAAATAACTACTGAATGCCCTGAAGACAGCAGACAATATCAAAACATTTACAAAAACCAGACAGGATGGTTCCAGTAGGGGTCCAAAATAAAACACCAGATGACTTTCCAGTAGAAGAAAAGGCACTAGAACTACCTGATAGGGAACTCAAATCTGTAATAATCAGAATTATCCAAGAGTTGAAGCAAAAAGCAGACAAAAATGAGGAAAAAATAGACAAATCCATTGAAAAGGCAGACAAATTCATGGAAAACACAGACAAAAAAATGGAACAATTCAGGGAAATAATGCAGGAACAAAATGCAAAAATAAATTCATAACTAGATAGTATACAAAAACAACAATTAGAAATCCAAAAGATAAACAACAAGATTTCAGAAATGGACAGTGTCATAGAACGGCTGAGGAGCAGATTTGAAATGGTGGATGACAGGTACAGTGGAATGGAAGACAAACACTTGGATACAACTCGGTTTGAGGAAAAATCAGAAAAAAGAATGAAGAAAAATGAAGAGACCCTGAGAATTATGTGGGATACAATCAAAAAAAAATCTGCGAGTGGTCGGATTTCCAGAACAGGGGGAGAAAACAGAAGACACAGAGAGGATCACTGAAGAATTGCTTACAGAAAACTTCCCCAATATCATGAAAGATGAAAAGCTGACCATCCAAGAAGCTCAACTAACCCCATATAGGATAGACCCCAAAAGAAAATCACCAAGACGTATCATAATCACATTCACTAAAACCAAAGGCAAACAAAGAATCTTGACAGCAGCTCAAGAAAAACCAAAAGTCACATACAGTCGAGAAACAACAAGACTAAGCTAAAATTATTCAGCAGAAACCATGCAGGCAAGAAGTCAATGGGATGACGTATATAAAACCTTTAAAGAAAAAAGTGCCAGCCAAGAATAATATATCCTGCAAAACTCTCATTCAAATATGATAGTGAAATTAGGTCATTTCCAGATAAACAGAAATTAAGGGACTATATAAAAACAAAACCAAACTTACAAGACTTATTAAAGGAAGTCCTTTGATCTGAGAACAAACAATATCAGACCACAGACTGAATATAGAACACAGGATTGTACTAGCCAGATACCAACCTAGGAAATGAACTCTCAAGGACTATGCAAAACCAAAAGAATTACAAAAGGGAACCAGAGAGGTTAATCTGTAAATGACAACAGCATCAGAACAATAAAAGAGGGAATAAACGGTGTAGATATAGAATCTTCTAATGGAGAGGAAATCAAGCAATAACAAGTAATAATAGACTGGTTCAAATCTAGA